>NC_053026.1:560247130-560547130 GCF_003073215.2 Triticum urartu
CAAGCTTGACTTTGAGCTTGTGTCGAATCCGTGGTTCTCATAGCCTTTCACTTCATACTCCCTTTTCTGCTCAAGGGCATATTCATAGAGTCTCTCGACAAACTTTGTCTTGATCACCGTCACACTTTGGCTTCTTCAGAGATGCCAATTGAATTCATGGCTAGAAATACCATCTTTGCCTCTCGATGATTTGTATCAGCATCAACAACATTCTTGTCTTCCCCCCAACACAAACTTGATCATATTAATTTTTGGGATACATCCTTTTTGACATGTCGATGGATTGCTACTGAGCCCGTCAGCCACACCCTCATCTTTCCCTGCTAAAATTGTATGACTTATTTTCTAAGTTGTTTCCGATGGATCCTTGGTGTATCCAAAGTCTGACCTTTGTTTGAAACCATGTCAATGCTATCTCGAAGCATGTCTGTGGTAATCCAATCTCCAATAAGAACAATTGAAGCACGATACTAAATCTTCTTGATCAATTATCCAAACACCGTTTTATGGGTAACGTCATGAAATTTCTTTCCCCTTACCTAGATCAGGTTTAGTCCGGCGTGCTGGCCTCTCTATTAAGCCTAGGTCGGGTTGCGGCGTATTGTTTGGCCGAGGCCGGGCATGACCCAGGAAAGTGTGTCCGGCCGGAGTTAATCGAGCGTGGTGGGTAAGTTGGTGCACCCTTGCAGGGAAGAAAACATCTATCGATAGCCTGTCCTACGGTAACGGACACTTGGAGTTGTATCCCGACCGATACAACTAGAACTGGATACTTGTGATGAGAAATGGATTGTGATGAGACTTGGATATGAGATGATAACTGGATAGTATGGCTCTGGGATTGCTCTCTCGCAGGGAGTCGAGAAAGGATCTCTGGCCGAGGTTGATAACACTTCTACTACTTTACTTTATGCTACTCTACTCCTTCCTGTTGCTGCAAGATGGTGGTTTCCAGAAGATGCTAGTCTTCGATAGGCTAGGCTTTCCCCTTCCCTTCTGGCATTCTGCAATTTAGTCCACAGATACAACCCATTCCTTTGATATAGATGCATACTTAGTTTAGATCTGATGTATGTCTTGCGAGTACTTTGGATGAGTACTCACGGTTGCTTTTCTACTTCTTTTCCCCCATACCCGATTGTTGCGGCCACATGATGGATCCCAGGAGCCAGACGACGCCACTGATGACTACTACTACCCGGAGGATGCCTACTACTACATGACGACCGCTGACGACTTGGAGTAGTTATGAGGCTCCCAGGAAGGAGGCCTTGCCTTTTCGATCGTGGCTGCTTTTGTGCTAGCCTTCTTAAGGCAACCTTGTTTAACTCACGTCTGTACTCAGATATTGTTGCTTCCGCTGACTCTTGTGTTTTCGAGCTTTTGTATTCGAGCCCTCGAGGCCCCTGGCTTGTAATATAAAGCTTGTATTATTTTAATTTGTGTCTAGACTTTACACATTTGCGTGTATGATTAGTGTACGATTGAATCGAGGGCGTCACAGTTTTCGTCTTTGCCTAAAAATAGTATTGATTCATGGAATAAGTGCAAAGATGCTTTTATCTCTAAGTATTTTCCTCCCGCTAAGATCATCTCCCTTAGAAACGATATTATGAATTTTAAGCAACTTGATCATGAACATGTTGCACAAGCTTGGGAGAGGATGAAATTAATGATACGTAATTGGCCTACTCATGGTTTGAATTTGTGGATGATTATACAAAATTTTTATGCCGGATTGAATTTTGCTTCTAGAAGTCTTTTAGATTCGGCCGCGGGAGGCACTTTTATGGAAATAACTTTAGGAGAAGCTACTAAACTCCTAGATAATATTATGGTTAATTATTCACAATGGCATACTGAAAGATATACTAATAAAAGGTGCATGCGATAGAAGAAATTAATGTTTTGAGTGGAAAGATGGATGAACTTATCAAATTATTTGCTAGTAAGAGTGTTTCTTCCGACCCTAATGATATGCCCTTGTCTAATTTCATTGAGAATAATAATGAATCTATGGATGTGAATTTTGTTGGTAGGAACAATTTTGGTAACAACGCATATAGAGGCAATTTCAATCCTAGGCCTTATCCTAATAATCCCTCTATTAATTATGGTAATTCCTACAACAATTCTTATGGAAATTATAATAAGATGCCCTCTGATTTTGAATCTAATATTAAATAATTTATTACCTCGCAAAAAAATTTCAATGCTTCGATTGAAGAAAAATTGCTTAAGATTGATGAGTTGGCTAGGAACATTGATAGAATTTCTCTTGATGTTGATTCTTTTAAACTTACATCTATTCCACCTAAGCATGATATCAATTAGTCTCTCAAATCCATGAGAATTTCCATTGATGAGTGCAAAGAAAGAACCGCTAGGATGCGTGCTAAGAAAGATGCCTTTATAAGAGCGTGTTCTTCTAGTTTTCATGATAATAAAGATGAAGATATAAAATTATTGATGTGTCCCCTATTAAATCTTTGTTTTGTAATATGAATCTTGATAATGATGGGACTGAATATGATCCACCTTTACCTAGAAGACGTTCCAAAAATTTAGAGTCTTTAGATCTTGATGCTAAAATTGTTAAAAGTGGGATTGAAGAAGTCAAAACTTTAAATATTGATGAACCCACTATTTTGGATTTCAAGGAATTTAATTATGATAATTGCTCTTTGATAGATTGTATTTCCTTGTTGCAATCCGTGCTAAATTCTCCGCATGCTTATAGTCAAAATAAAGCCTTTACCAAACATATCGTTGATGCTTTGATGCAATCTTATGAAGAAAAACTTGAGTTGGAAGTTTCCATCCCTAGAAAACTTTATGATGAGTCAGAACCTACTATTAAAATTAAGATTAAAGATCATGAATGCTATGCTTTATGTGATTTGGGTGCTAGTGTTTCCACGATTCCAAAGACTTTGTGCGATTTGTTCAGTTTCCGTGATTTTGATGATTGCTCTCTAAATTTGCACCTTGCGGATTCCACTATTAAGAAACCTATGGGAAGAATTAATGATGTTCTTATTGTTGCAAATAGGAATTATGTGCCCATAGATTTTATTTCTTGACATAGATTGCAATCCTTCATGTCCTATTATTCTTGGTGGACCTTTCCTTAGAACGATTGGTGCAATTATTGATATGAAGGAAGCAAATATTAGATTCCAATTTCCGTTAAGGAAAGGCATGGAACACTTTCCTAGAAATAAAATTAAATTACCTTAGGAATCTATTATGAGAGCCACTTATGGATTGCCTATCAAAGATGGCAATACCTAGATCTGTCCTTGCTTTTTATGCCTAGCTAGGGGCGTTAAACGATAGCACTTGTTGGGAGGCAAACCAATTTTATTTTTATTCCTTGATTTTTGCTCCTGTTTAGTAATAAATAATTTATCTATCCTATGTTTTGGTTGTGTTTTTTGTGTTTAATTCGTGTTTGTGCCAAGTAGAACCGTTGGGAAGACTTGGGGAAAGTCTTGTTAATCTTGTTGTAAAAAACAGAAACTTTAGCGCTCACGAGAACTGCTGCCATTTTTATTTGGAAAATGATATTTAGTTAATTATTTTTGAATATGATTAATAGATAAATTACACACGTCCAGTAATTTATTTTAGAATTTTTGGGGTTCCAGATCTTGCGCTAGCTACAGATTACTACAGACTATTCTGTTTTTGACAGATTCTGTTTTTCATGTGTTGTTTGCTTATTTTGATGAATCTATGGCTAGTAAAATAGTTTATAAACCATAGAGAAGTTGGAATACAGTAGGTTTAACACAAATATAAATAAATAATGAGTTCATTATAGTACCTTGAAGTGGTCTTTTGTTTTCTTTCGCTAATAGAGCTCATGAGATTTTCTACTTTACGTTTTGTGTTGTGAAGTTTTCAAGTTTTGGGTGAAGATTTGATGGATTATGGAACAAGGAGTGGCAAGATCCTAAGCTTGGGGATGCCCATGGCACCCCAAGATAATCTAAGGACACCTAAAAGCCAAAGCTTGGGGATGTCCCGGAAGGCATCCCCTCCTTTCGTCTACTTCTATCGGTAACTTTACTTGGAGCTATATTTTTATTCACCACATCATATGTGTTTTGCTTGGAGCGTCTTGTATGATTTGAGTCTTTATTTTTTTAGTTTACCACAATCATCCTTGCTGTACACACCTTTTGAGAGAGCCATACATGATTTGGAATTTGTTAGAATACTCTATGTGCTTCGCTTATATCATTTGAGTTATATAGTTTTGCTCTAGTACTTCACTTATATCTTTTTAGAGCATGGTGGTGGATTTGTTTTATAGAAACTATTGATTTCTCATGCTTCACTTAGATTATTTTTATAGTCTTAAATAGCATGGTAATTTACTTAAATAATCCCAATATGCTTGGTATTCAAGAATAATAAAAGAACTTTCTTATGAGTGTGTTGAATGCTATGAGAAGTTTGATACTTGATAATTGTTTTGAGATATGAAGATGGTGATATTAAAATTATGCTAGTTGAGTAGTTGTGAATTTGAGAAATACTTGTGTTAAAGTTTGTGATTCACATAGCATGCACGTATGGTGAACCATTATGTGATGGAGTCGGAGCATGATTTATTTTTTTATTGTCTTCCTTATGAGTGGCGGTCGGGGACGAGCGATGGTCTTTTCCTACGAATCTATCCCCCTAGGAGCATGCGTGTAATACTTTGCTTTGATAACTTGTAGATTTTTGCAATAAGTATATGAGTTATTTATGACTAATGTTGAGTCCATGGATTATACACACTTTTCTCACCCTTCCATCTTTGCTAGCCTCTCTAATACCGCGCACCTTTCGCCGGTATCATACACCCACCATATTGCTTCCTCAAAATAGCCACCATACCTACCTATTATGGCATTTCCATAGCCATTCCAAGATATATTGCCATGCAACTTTCCACCCTTCCGTTTATTATGACATACTCCATCATTGTCATATTGCTTAGCATGATCATGTAGTTGACATCGTATTTGTGGCAAAGCCACCATTCATAATTCTTTCATACGTGTCACTCTTAATTCATTGCATATCCCGGTACACCGCCGGAGGCATTCATATAGAGTCATATTTTGTTCTAAGTATCGAGTTGTAATTGTTGATTTGTAATAAAAATAAAAGTGTGATGATCATCATTATTAGAGCATTGTCCCAGTGAGGAAAGGATGATGGAGACTATGATTCCCCCACAAGTCGGGATGAGACTCCGGACGAAAAAGAAAAAAAGGAAAGAAAAGAGGCCATAAAAAAAGAGAAAAGGCCCAAATAAAAAAAAGAGAGAAAAAGAGACAAGGGATAATGTTACTATCCTTTTACCACACTTGTGCTTCAAAGTAGCACCATGATATTCATGATAGAGAGTCTCCTATGTTATCACTTTCATATACTAGTGGGAATTTTTCATTATAGAACTTGTCCTGTATATTCCAATGACGGGCTTCCTCAAAATGCCCAAGGTCTTCATGAGCAAGCAAGTTGGATGCACACCCACTTAGTTTCTTTTGTTGAGCTTTCATATACTTATAGCTCTAGTGCATCCGTTGCATGGCAATCCCTACTCACTCACATTGATATCTATTGATGGGCATCTCCATAGCCATTGATACGCTTAGTTGATGTGAGACTATCTTCTCCCTTTTTTCTTCTCCACAACCACCATTCTATTCCACTTATAGTGCTATATCCATGGCTCACGCTCATGTATTGCGTGAAGATTGAAAAAGTTTGAGAACACCAAAAGTATGAAACAATTGCTTGGCTTGTCATCGGGGTTGTGCATGATTTAAATATTTTGTGTGGTGAAGATAGAGCATAGCCAGACTATATGATTTTGTAGGGATAACTTTCTTTGGCCATGTTATTTTGAGAAGACATGATTGCTTTCTTAGTATACTTGAAGTATTATTATTTTTATGTCAATATTAAAACTTTTATCTTGAATCTTTCGGATCTGAAAATTCATACCACAATTAAGAAGAATTACATTAAAATTATGCCAAGTAGCACTCCGCATCAAAAATTCTGTTTACCTACTCGAGGACGAGCAGGAATTAAGCTTGGGGATGCTTGATACGTCTCCAACATTTCTATAATTTTTGATTGATCCATGCTATATTATCTACTGTTTTGGACATTATTGGGCTTTTTTATCCACTTTTATATTATTTTTGGGACTAACCTATAAACCGGAGGCCCAGCCCAGAATTGCTATTTTTTGCCTGTTTTAGGGTTTCGAAGAAAAGGAATATCAAACGGAGTCCAAACGGGATGAAACCTTTGGGAACGTGATTTTCTCAACGAAGAAGACCCGGGAGACTTGGACCCTACGTCATGACACAAAAGAGGAGGTCATGAGGTAGGGGGGCGCGCCTACCCCCCCCCCCCAGGCGCGCCCTCCACCCTCGTGGGCCCCCTATTGCTCCACCGACGTACTCCTTCCTCCTATATATACCTACGTACCCCCAAACGATCATATACGGAGCCAAAACCCTAATTCCACTGCCGCAACTTTCTGTATCCACGAGATCCCATCTTGGGGCCTATTCCGGAGCTCCACCGGAGGGGGCATCGATCACGGAGGGCTTCTACATCATCGCCATAGCCCTCCGATGAAGTGTGAGTAGTTTACCTCAGACCTACGGGTCCATAGTTATTAGCTAGATGGCATCTTCTCTCTTTTTGGATCTCAATACAATGTTCTCCCCCTCTCTTGTGGAGAACTATTCGATGTAATCTTCTTTTTGCGGTGTGTTTGTTGAGACCGATGAATTGTGGGTTTATGATCAAGTCTATCTATGAATAATATTTGAATCTTCTCTGAATTATTTTATGTATGATTGGTTATCTTTGCAAGTCTCTTCGAATTATCGTTTGGTTTGGCCTACTAGATTGATCTTTCTTGCAATGGGAGAAGTGCTTAGCTTTGGGTTCAATCTTGCGGTGTCCTTTCCCAGTGACAGTAGGGGCAACAAGGCACGTATTGTATTGTTGCCATCGAGGATAACAAGATGGGTTTTCATCATATTGCATGAGTTTATCCCTCTACATCATGTCATCTTGCTTAAGGCGTTACTCTATTTTCATTAACTTAATACTATAGATGCATGCTGGATAGCGGTCGATGAGTGGAGTAATAGTAGTAGATGTAGGAAGGAGTCGGTCTACTTGTCTCGGACGTGATGCCTATGTACATGATCATACCTAGATATTCTCATAACTATGCTGAATTCTGTCAATTGCTCAACAGTAATTTGTTCACCCACCGTAGAATACCTATGCTCTTGAGAGAAGCCACTAGTGAAACCTATGGCCCCCGGGGCTATCTTCATCATATTAATCTTCCAATACTTAGTTATTTCCTTTGCTTTTATTTTACCTTGCATATTTATCATAAAAATACCAAAAATATTATCTTATCATATCTATTAGATCTTCTCTCGTAAGTGGCCGTGTAGGGATTGACAACCACTTATCGCGTTGGTTGCGAGGATTTATTTGTTTTGTGCAGGTACGAGGGACTGGCTCGTAGCCTCCTACTGGATTGATACCTTGGTTCTCAAAAACTGAGGGAAACACTTACACTACTTTGCTGCATCATCCCTTCCTCTTCGGGGAAAACCAATGCAGTGCTCAAGAGGTAGCACCTTGATGAAGTTGTTTGTTCAGAACCAAGGCAACAACAACAACAACAACCCACCACCACCACCCCCAGTTGACAACTTAGCCCATTTTCTAAGGTTGCAGCCGCCGGTGTTTTCCAGTAGCACTGAGCCAATAGTGGCAGATGATTGGCTCCGCAGGATTGGATGGGAGTTAACCACTGCAGGATGCACAGATGCTGAGAAGGTGCGTTTTGCCGCGCACCAATTGGATGGACTAGCAGCCTCATGGTGGGAGAATTACACTATCACCTATCCTATAGCCAATGTTACATGGGACCAGTTCCAGCAGGCTTTTCACACTGCCCATGTATCAGCAGGAGCTATGGCCATAAAGAAGCGTGAGTTCCGCAACTTACACCAAGGAGGATGCACCGTTGGCCAGTATGTGGATGACTTTAGCAAGCTAGCACGTTATGCCCCAGATGACGTTGCTACGGATGCAGCTAAACAGGAGAAGTTTCTGGAAGGAATGAATGATGAGCTGAGCATGCAGTTGATGGTAGCAATCTTTAATAACTACCAACAGCTGGTAGATAGAGCTCTCATGCTTGAAGGGAAGCAGCAGCAGATTGACAATCGCAAGAGGAAGTATGGACAAGGGAAGTATAATTCTGGAGCTCAGCAGAGACCCCATTTCACCCCGAACTCGGGAGGACCCCTACATCATAACCATGGAGGTCACAATCACACTAGAGGAAGTTCGAACAACCATAGTGGCTCCAAGAGCAGAAATGGTAATGGAGGAAGCAACGGATAGGACCGTTCCAACCCAGCAACCCCCGCCAAGAAAGATCTAAGCCACGTTACTTGCTACAAGTGCCAAAAAACTGGACATTACGCCAATGAAGGTCCTGAAGCTAAGAATGAAACGGAAATGGAAGTTCTGGGAAGAAGCCCAATCCTTTCAACAGGGGACAAGTGAACCACGTTAACATGGAGGAGATTGAAGCCCAGCCAGATGCAGTAATAGGTAAGTTTTTGGTTAAGTCATTTACTGCAGTCGTTCTTTTTGATACTGGTGCATCACATTCATACATGTCAAGGGGATTTGTGGATAAGTATAAGCTCCCCACCAAAGTTCTTAGTACACCTATGTTAGTGAGCTCGCCAGGAGCAGAGTATATGGCAAACCAAGGATGTTTTCAGATGCCATTGACCATAGGTAGGCATGTTTTCCCCTCAGATCTGATAATTTTGGTGTCTTAAGGTTTGGATGTAATTCTGGGTATGGATTGGCTATCGATGTATGGAGGAAACATCGATTGCGCCAGTAAGTCGATTTTGCTCACCACCCTAGAAGGAAGAAGGATCAAGTATGTATCCCGGCATGTGTCGATTAGGACTCAAGTAAATTCCTTATCAGGAGTTGTATAGGAGGAAGTACCACTGGTGAGGGATTTCCTGGATTTATTTCTAGAAGAGTTGCCAGGCATGCCACCGGATAGAGACGTCGAGTTTTAGATTGAGCTTTTGCCAGGCACAGGGCCAATATCTAAGAGGCAATACAGGATGTCCGCACAGGATTTAGAGGAAATTAAGAAGCAGATTGAGGAGTTACTGGATAAAGGATATATTCGCCCAAGCTCGTCACCTTGGGGATCACCAGTACTTCTAGTGGAGAAGAAGGATGGATCGCTGAGGATGGTTGTTGATTATCGAGGATTGAATGAGGTGACGATCAAGAACAAGTACCCACTGCCAATGATCAATGATTTGTTTGACCAGCTGCAAGGAGCTAAAGTGTTTTCCAAAATCGATCTGCGATCAAGGTACCACCAACTGAAGATTTGAGAGCAGGATATACATAAGACAACTTTTACCACGAGGTACGGGCTATTTGAGTATACTGTTATGTCATTTGGCCTGACTAACGCACCTGCCTATTTTATGAACATGATGAACAAGGTGTTTATGGATTTTTTGGATAAGTTCGTTGTGGTGTTCATTGATGATATTCTGGTCTACTCAAAGAATGAAGAGGAGCATAAAGAGCATTTGCGTTTGGTACTTGGGAAGCTCAGAGAACATCAGCTATACGCCAAGTTCAGCAAGTGTGAGTTTTGGTTGAAGGAAGTTGGATTCCTTGGACATGTTTGAAAGCACAAGTGCTCCCTAGGTGGTTTTGATAATTGATGACAACATATCTCTTGTTGGACTAACATTTCTATCTAGCATGTTTCAGATAAGTTCAACAATGGAGTGGCATGGACTAAAGGTTGTGGGAACTCCTTCAAGATGCTAAGGACAAAGGATTGGCTAAAGCTTCAAGCTCAAGACTCTTCATTTTACATTTTAGTGATCCAAGATCACATTGAGTCCATAGGAAAAGCCAATACTATCAAGGAGGGATGAGGTGTTGCTTAATGAGCCTCTTGCTTCATGTGCTTAATGATATGCTCCAAAATCCTCAGCTACTTTCCCACTTCCACATATGACCTAAACCCAAAGCCAAACTCAGTCCTACCGATTCTTTCTATCCGGCACCACCGAGTTTCACTTGTCATAAGCCACTGCCAAACCCTAGCAATTCGGTTCTACCGATAGGGATCTCGGTGTCACCGAGATGGGATTGCAAACTCTCTGTTTCCCTTTCATAACTTTTCGTTCTCACCAAAAGAGCTAATCGGTCCCACCGAGATTGCAATGTAAACTCTTTGTTTCCCTTTTGTAACTTTTCGGTCTCACCGAAAGAGCAAATCGGTCCCACCGAGTTTGCCTGACCAACTCTCTGGTTAGCTTATTACCAAACTCGGTCTCACCGAGTTTGTGTAATCGGTCTCACCGAGATTACGTTATGCCCAAACCCTAACCATATCGGTCCTACCGAGTTGCATGTCAGTCCCACCGAATATCTCTAACGGTCACTAGGTTTCCTATTTCGGTCTGACCGAGTTTGTTGATTTGGTCCCACCGAGATTGGTAAATCGTGTGTAACGGTTGGATTTTGTGTGGAGGCTATATATACCCCTCCACCTCCTCTTCATTCGTGGAGAGAGCCATCAGACTAAGCCTACACTTCCAGCATCCTATTTCTGAGAGAGAACTACCTACTCATGTGTTGAGGCCAAGATATTCCATTCCTACCATATGAATCTTGATCTCTAGCTTTCCCCAAGTTGCTTTCCACTCAAACCTTCTTTCCACCAGATCCAAATCCTATGAGAGAGAGTTGAGTGTTGGGGAGACTATCATTTGAAGCACAAGAGCAAGGAGTTCATCATCTACACACCATTTGTTACTTCTTGGAGAGTGGTGTCTCCTAGATTGGCTAGGTGTCACTTGGGAGCCTCCGACAAGATTGTGGAGTTGAACCAAGGAGTTTGTAAGGGCAAGGAGATCGCCTACTTCATGAAGATCTACCGCTAGTGAGGCAAGTCCTTCGTGGGCGATGGCCATGGTTGGATAGACAAGGTTGCTACTTCGTGGACCCTTTGTGGGTGGTTGCTTCTTCGTGGACCCTTCGTGGGTGGAGCCCTCCATGGACTCGCGCAACCGTTACCCTTCGTGGGTTGAAGTCTCCATCAACGTGGATGTAGGATAGCACCACCTATCCGAACCACGGGAAAAACATCCGTGTCTCCAATTGCGTTTGAATTCTCCAAACCCTTCCCCTTACATTCTTGCAAGTTGCATGCTTTACATTCCGCTGCTCATATACTCTTTGCATGCTTGCTTGATATGTATTGTGAATGTTGAAATTATGCCTAAACTCCACTTAAACCGAAAAAGCTTAAAAATTGCAACTTTAGCATTAAGTGTCTAATCACCCCCCCTCTAGACACATCTACTTCTAGATCCTACAAGTGGTATGAGAGCTTTGGTTTCCATTGCCTTGGTTTAATCACCATTGCAGGAAGATGGATGTGTCTACTTTATGGAGTCTTAGACATAGAGTGCCTATTCTTGATGGAGAGTATTTTCACGAGTGGAAAAATGAGATGCTTGTAATCTTCAATCAATATCATTTGAACAAGTATATTGCTAGTCCTTGTGCACCTCATATTGATCCTTTGCATCCTACCCTAGATGAAGATATTGACATGATTCGCAATCTTAGAACTATTGAGCTCATCATTAGAGGATTGCCCAAAAATTTGATTGCTAGTTTGCCTACTCTTAATTGTGCCTATACTATATGGAAATTTCTTGAGGAACGATTTCCCAATCATTCCTTGAAAACTTTGGATGAAATTCTCCATAAATCTATTGCCTTGAGTAAGATGAACTCTAGTGATCCTAGTTTTGGTAATTGTCTATTTGAACTTACCAATCTTAAGCATGCTAAAGGAGATGTTGGAATCATTAGTGATATCATATTCGAAGCTATAAGAATTCATAAAAGTGACCACTTTGATGATCATTTATCTAATGAATTACCCTCTCTAAGGAAATGATGAGTCACAAGATCATGATGAACATGGATACTATGATGATGATGATGATGACAGTGACTTCGATCTTGATGATGCAATGAAACATTTTGGTCTTATGGCAAATCTTCGGGGATATGAATCAGGAGGAAAGGAATGGGTTCTTGATAGTGGATGTACTGATCATATGACCGGAGATGAAGAGATGTTTCGTGAGCTTGCTGAAAATGACGGCCCTCGAAAATATGTCACCTTTGGTGATAATTCAAAGGGTAAAGTGGTTGGCCTTGGTAAGGTGGCCATCTCACATGATAATTCCATTCAAAATGCCATGCTCGTTGAATCTCTCAGCTACAACTTACTTTCAGTATCTAGACTTGCTGATTTCGGTTTGAATGTCCTATTTACTGAGGTAGATTGCCAAGTATTTCGTCGAGACAATCATAAAATGGTCTTTACCGGTATGCGTAGAGGTGATCTTTACATTGTCGATTTCTCTAAAAAGGCACAACCTAAAACTTGCTTTGTTGCTAAATCCTCAAAAGGTTGGTTGTGGCATAGACGACTAGGTCACGTTGGCATGAGAAACCTTGACAAGCTTATTAAAGGAAATCATATCCTTGGAGTTAACGATGTCATATTTGATAAGGATAGACTTTGCAGTGCTTGTCAAGCAGGTAAACAGGTTGGAGGAAGGCATCCCGTGAAGAACATCATGACCACAAGAAGGCCACTCGAGCTACTTCATATGGATCTTTTTGGTCCCAACGCCTACAAGAGTCTCGGTGGAAATTCTTTTGGTCTAGTTATAGTTGATGAATTTTCAAGATTTACGTGGGTGTTCTTTCTTAATGACAAGTCGCAGGTCCAGAAGATCTTCAGAAACTTCGCTAGGAAGGCCCAAAATCAGTTTGACGTGAAGATCAAGAAGGTTCGGAGTGACAACAGAACGGAGTTCAAGAACGCAAATGTGGACACCTTTCTTGACGAAGAAGGGATTTCACACGAGTTCTCGGCTACGTACACACCTCAACAAAATGGAGTTGTTGAGAGGAAGAACCGGACGCTCATCGAAATGGCAAGAACGATGCTTGATGAATACAAGACGCCGAAGCACTTTTGGGCAGAAGCGGTTGAGACAGCTTGTCACACAACAAATCGCTTATATCTTCACAAGCTACTCGGCAAGACGGCATACGAGCTTCTCACCGGTAACAAACCCCAAGTTGGATACTTTCGAGTATTCGGCTCAAAGTGCTACATTCTTGATAAGCATCGTCGTTCAAAGTTTGCTCCTAAATCTCATGAAGGTTTTCTACTTGGTTATGGCTCAAACTCTCACACTTACCGTGTCTACAACAATTTCACCCGAAAGGTTGAAGAGACGGTAGATGTGAAGTTTGATGAATCTAATGGCTCGCAAGTAGAGCAATTGCCAATTGATGTAGGAGACAAAGACCCTTCAGAAGCAATCCAAGACTTGTCCATTGGCAAAACTCGTCCAACGGAGGTGAAGGAGAGTACTTCATCCGTCCAAGTGGAAGCTTCTACTTCACAACAAGGTGAACCAAGAATCGACACGGAAGCATCCAGAAGTGGGACACACCAAGATGAAGAAGACAAGGAAATGCATCAAGACGAACATCAACAACCTCTTTCTCCACCACGACAAGAGAACGACGACGTCAACAATGAAGAAGGCCAAGAAGAAGAACAAGATGAAGAAGATGTTCAATGAAGACCCAAGCAAAAGCTCTCATGAGTTCGAGCAAGAATTGCCAAAGATCATCCCGTCGAGCAAATCCTCAATGATATACAAACCGGGAGAATCACTCGCTCAAAAACTCGTTTAGCTAACTTTTGTGAAAACTATTCATTCATCTCTAGCATTGAACCTATGAAGGTTGAAGAAGCATTGGAAGATCCGGATTGGATAAACGCTATGCATGAAGAGCTACACAATTTTGAGAGAAACCAAGTTTGTACATTGGTTGAGAAGCCCGACAACAACCACAACATCATTGGTACCAAATGGGTGTTTCGCAACAAGCAAGATGAAGATGGACAAGTGGTTCGCAACAAAGCACGTCTCTTCGCCCAAGGATACTCACAAGTCGAAGGTATGGACTATGGTGAGACATATGCTCCCGTTGCTATACTTGAGTCCATTCGCATCTTACTTGCCTATGCTAATCACCATAATATCACCTTGTACCAAATGGACATTAAAAGTGCTTTTCTAAATGGTGAAATAGAGGAGGAAGTTTATGTCAAACAACCTCCCGGCTTTATCAATCCTAAGAAACCAAATCATGTTTACAAACTTCACAAAGCTCTTTATGGTCTTAAACAAGCTCCTAGAGCATGGTATAAATGCTTGACCAAGTTCCTTATTACAAGTGGTTTTGAAATTGGTAAAATTGATTCTACTCTTTTTACTAAAAGGGTTAATGGAAAACTATTTGTATGCCAAATTTATGTTGATGATATCATATTTGGTTCAACTAACCCTCTCTTTAGTGAAAAGTTTGGAAAGCTAATGTCAGAGAAGTTTGAGATGTCTATGATGAGTGAACTCAAATTCTTTCTCGGTTTGCAAATCAAGCAAACTAAGGAAGGTACATTTGTCTCTCAAACGAAGTACACCAAGGACTTATTCAAGAAGTTCAATATGCAAGAATGCAAAGGTATGTCTACACCCATGCCTACTAGTGGACATAATGATTTGACCAAAGATGGTGAACCGGTTGATCAAAAGGTTTATCGCTCTATGATTGGTTCATTGTTATACCTATGTGCTTCACGTCCCGATATTATGCTAAGTGTGTGCATGTGTGCACGATATCAAGCTGCTCCTAAAGAATGTCATCTTAAGGCTGTGAAAAGGATAGTGAGATATTTAATCCATACACCAAATTTTGGCATTTGGTATCCTAAGAGGTCTTCTTTTGATCTTGTTGGCTATTCCGACTCGGATTATGCCGGAGATAAGGTTGATAGAAAGTCCACTTAGGGTACTTGTCAATTTCTTGGTAGATCTCTTGTGTCTTGGTCTTCCAAGAAACAAAACTCGGTATCCTTATCCACCGCCGAAGCGGAATACATTGCCGCTGGTTCATGTTGTGCTCAATTACTTTGGATGACCCAAACTCTTAAAGATTATGGGATCTATGTGAAACATGTTCCACTACTTTGTGACAATGAAAGTGCTATCAAAATTGGTCATAATCCTGTACAACATTCTCGAACTAAGCATATTGAAGTTCGTCATCATTTCATTCGAGATCATGTTGCTAAGGGTGACATTGATCTTAAGCATGTTCGCACCGATAAGCAATTAGCGGATATATTTACTAAACCTCTTGATGAGAAAGTATTTTGCAGGTTGAGAGGTGAATTGAACATCATTGATGCTTCGAACTTGGAGTAGAAACTCCATTGGATACATGCAAGACATGAGCTTATGACTAATCCATGATATATCTCTTATGATGACTATCTTATGTCTTGGATATATTTGTACCTTGCATGTTGTCTAACCCATGTAGGTGCTTGGTTGAATCTAATTCCATGAGATTGCGACTCACTCACATCTTGAGCAATCTCTACATCACCAAGACTCTACACAATGGTGGTTGAAGACAAGGAAGCACAAAACCATTCAAACATATCCTTTGACAAATTCTATGTTGAGCTTCATGATTGTCATTTTTGGATACACAAGTGCTCTTCCTTGCAAGAACTAACCCATGTAGGTAGATGAACTCAAACTCCAAGTGGTACTCTCAACTCTTGATGAGCTACATCAACCTTGAGCACCCACACAAGTTCAACTACATGAGCAAGAACCACACCACCACCCAAGGTATGTTATTCCATCTTAGAGAAGCTTTACTCCAAGACATGAGTCAAAGCAACTCAACAAAATGTGAATACATCAAGATGCTTAAACGAAAAATGGTAACCCCATTTTGAGCTTAAACGATGAGTATGACCTATGATCAAGTGTTCTCACTTGACTCCTAAGTCAATATACTCTAACAGAGGTGACTATGTCACCGCCCAACTCTAGATGAAGTTCTCTTGTGTTCTTTTCTGTGTTATTGCATTTGTCTCATGCATTTTTTATTTTCTTTCTCTTTTTCAAAAAACAACTTCATCTAGATCTTTCAGTTTCTTCTCTTTTCTCTTTGTTTTTGTTCTGCATTTTCTGCATTCAATTCCTTGCAAATCCTTCAGGTAATTCATTGCAAATCTTTGTGAGATCCTACATGTCTAGTGAGCTGAGGTGACAAGTGTTTTTCTCTGAGTGAACTCGGTTTCACCGACTTGTAATTTTTGGTCCAACCGAATCTTTTCGGTGCCACCGAAACATACCACTCGGTGCCACCGACTTCGCAACAGGAAAAACAGTTTGCCACTTGTTCTATATTTCTTCTGATCCAGCTCTACTCAATGAATCTTGTCCTCTACAAGCATCACAGTTTTATCCATTGCTTTGTGCTGAGTCTCAAGGACCAAACCTATACGACGGATTCCAGAAAGCCCTTCTTGGAAATTGATGTCAAAGGGGGAGAGAGAGATCACATCAAAGCTTGTAGTAGAGAGAGATCAGATCAAGGGAGAGAAAAAGTCTCAAGGACCAAACCTACAAGAGAGAAAGTATTAAGGGGGAGAGAGAGACTTCCAGGGGGAGAGAATACTCAAGGATCCTAGATGTCCCAGATGCTTGATGCTTGATGTTCAAGAGGAGAGATGTCACATGTCTTTTTAGGGGGAAAGACATGTTCATTTGTATCTTTCAGCTCTGATTTGCTGTTCCTTATCTTCTCCCAATATCCCATGTAAGATTCAGGGGGAGCAAGACACCTAAGGGAAAGAAATCAGTCAAATTCATTGCATATCTTTATTCTTGGGGACATGTTGAATCCAATGTGGTACCTTGTACTCACTCTCTACATGTCATCCCAGTCTTGGTATTCTTGTGGTTTCTTTTGTTTGCTCTGGCTAGTGGATGTACCTGTGTTATCTAACTTTGTTTGTGCAGATTCATTCCATCCTAAGCCAACTCAAGATCACAAGGTAAGTATATGCATCAAAATCATGAGTATGAGGAGTTCTTGCTTATGTACATACTGTTTGCAAGAAGGACTCATGAGCATGAAGGTATTTTCCTTGATAATCTTTTGCTCTGATGCATATGGCCAAGATACATGTAACACATTGCCTACTCTGTCATGGTTATGCTCTCACATGCCTCTATATTTCATATTTACATGAGTGCATACATGAAGGGGGAGCCTATGCTTGTTACATGTCCTTCCAAAGCTTTACTTGCTGTTCTTTATATCTTTATCTAAATATTTGATGTATGTTGCCATCAATTACCAAAAAGGGGGAGATTGAAAGCACAAGTGCTCCCTAGGTGGTTTTGATAATTGATGACAACATATCTCTTGTTGGACTAACATTTCTATCTAGCATGTTTCAGATAAGTTCAACAATGGAGTGGCATGGACTAAAGGTTGTGGGAACTCCTTCAAGATGCTAAGGACAAAGGATTGGCTAAAGCTTCAAGCTCAAGACTCTTCATTTTATATTTTAGTGATCCAAGATCACATTGAGTCTTTAGGAAAAGCCAATACTATTAAGGAGGGATGAGGTGTTGCTTAATGAGCCTCTTGCTTCATGTGCTTAGTGATATGCTCCAAAACCCTCAACTACTTTCCCATATCCACATATGACCTAAACCCTAAGCCAAACTCGGTCCTACCGATTCTTTCTATCCGGCGCCACCGAGTTTCACTTGTCATAAGCCACTGCCAAACCCTAGCAATTCGGTTCTACCGATAGGGATCTCGGTCTCACCGAGATGGGATTGCAAACTCTTTGTTTCCCTTTCGTAACTTTTCGGTCTCACCGAAAGAGCGGATCGGTCCCACCAAGATTGCAATGTAAATTCAGTGTTTCCTTTTTGTAACTTTTCGGTCTCACCGAAAGAGCAAATCGGTCCCATCGAGTTTGCCTGGCCAACTCTCTGGTTAGCTAATTACCAAATTCGGTCTCACCGAGTTTGTGTAATCGGTCTCACCGAGATTACGTTATGCCCAAACCCTAACCATATCGGTCCCACCGAGTTGCATGTCAGTCCCACCGAAAATCTCTAACGGTCACTAGGTTTACATTTTCGGTCCGACCGAGTTTGTTGATTCGGTCCCACCGAGATTGGAAAACTGTGTGTAATGGTTGGATTTTGTGTGGAGGCTATATATACCCCTTCACCTCCTCTTCATTCGTGGAGAGAGCCATCAGAACACATACACAATTCCAGCTCATATGTTCTGAGAGAGAACCACCTACTCATGTGTTGAGACCAAGATATTCCATTCCTACCATATGAATCTTGATCTCTAGCCTTCCCCAAGTTGCTTTCCACTCAAATCTTCTTTCCACAAAATCCAAATCCTATGAGAGAGAGTTGAGTGTTGGGGAGACTATCATTTGAAGCACAAGAGCAAGGAGTTCATTACCTACACACCATTTGTTACTTCTTGGAGAGTGGTGTCTCCTAGATTGGCTAGGTGTTACTTGGGAGCCTCTGACAAGATTGTGGAGTTGAACCAAGGAGTTTGTAAGGGCAAGGATATCGCCTACTTCGTGAAGATCTACCGCTAGTGAGGCAAGTCCTTCGTGGGCGATGGCCATGGTGGGATAGACAAGGTTGCTTCTTCGTGGACCCTTCGTGGGTGGTTGCTTCTTCGTGGACCCTTCGTGAGTGGAGCCCTCCGTGGACTCGCGCAACTATTACCCTTCGTGGGTGGAGCCCTCCGTGGACTCGCGCAACCGTTACCCTTCGTGGGTTGAAGTCTCCATCAACGTGGATGTAGGATAGCACCACCTATCCGAACCACGGGAAAAACATCCGTGTCTCCAATTGCGTTTGAATTCTCCAAACCCTTCCCCTTACATTCTTGCAAGTTGCATGCTTTACATTCCGCTGCTCATATACTCTTTGCATGCTTGCTTGATATGTATTGTGTATGTTGAAATTGTGCCTAAAACTCCACTCAATCCAAAAAGGCCTAAAAATTGCAACTTTAGCACTGAGTGTCTAATCACCCCCCCTCTAGACACATCTACTTCTAGATCCTACAATGACCGAGGTGGATTATGGTGGAGGGGGCGCCGCACACGGCTAAAAGATCAACCGATCAACTTGTGTGTCTATGGGGTGCCCCCTGGCCACGTATATAAAGGATGGAGGGAGGAGGAGGCCGGCCCTCATAGGGCGCGCCCAAAGTGTGGATTCCTACTAGGACTCCCTAGTCCTATAGGATTCCACATCCCACATGGAATAGGAAAAAGGGAAGGGAGAAGGAGAAGGAAGGAAGGGGCGCCCCCTTTCCCTAGTCTAATTCGGACCAGTCCATGGGGAAGGGGCACGGCCACCCTTGAGGCCTTTCTCTCTTTTCATGTATGGCCCATAAAGGCCCAATACGAATTCCCGTAACTCTCCGGTACTCCACAAAATACCCGAATCACTTGGAACCTTTCCGATGTCCGAATATAGCCTTCCAATATATCTATCTTTACGTCTCAACCATTTTGAGACTCCTCGTCATGTCCCTGATCTCATCCGGGACTCCGAACAAACTTCGGTCATCAAATCACATAACTCATAATACAAATCGTCACAGAACGTTAAGCGTGCGGACCCTACGGGTTCGAGAACTATGTAGACATGACCGAGCTCATCTCCGGTCAATAACCAATAGCGGAACTTGGATGCTCATATTGGTTCCGACATGTTCTATGAAGATCTTTATCGGTCAAACCGCATAACAACATACGTTGTTCCCTTTGTCATCGGTATGTTACTTGCCCGAGATTCGATCGTCGGTATCCTCATACCTAGTTCAATCTCGTTACCGGCAAGTCTCTTTACTCATTCCGTAATTCATCATCCCGCAACTAACTCATTAGGCACAATGCTTGCAAGTCTTATAGTGATGTGCATTACCAAGAGGGCCCAGAGATACCTCCCTGATACACGGAGTGACAAATCCTAATCTTTATCTATGCCAACTCAACAAACACCATCGGAGACACCTGTAGAGCATCTTTATAATCACCCAGTTACATTGTGACGTTTGATAGCACACAAGGTGTTCCTCCGGTATTCGGGAGTTGCATAATCTCATAGTCCGAGGAACATGTATAAGTCATGAAGAAAGCAGTAGAAATGAAACTGTAACAATCATCGTGCTAAGCTAACGTATGGGTCAAGTCAATCACATCATTCTCTAATGATGTCATCCCGCTTATCAAATGACAACTCTTTGTCCATGGCTAGGAAACTTAACCATCTTTGATTAACGAGCTAGTCAAGTAGAGGCATACTAGTGACACTCTATTTGTCTATGTATTCACACATGTACTAAGTTTCCGGTTAATACAATTCTAGCATGAATAATAAACATTTATCATGATATAAGGAAATATAAATAACAACTTTATTATTGCCTCTAGGGCATATTTCCTTGAGTCTCCCACTTGCACTAGAGTCAATAATCTAGTTCACATCGTCATGTGATTTAACACCAATAGTTCATATCTTTATGTGATTAGTTGACATCTCCATGTGACTAACACCCAAATGGTTTACTAGAGTCGATAATCTAGTTCACATCGCCATGTGATTAACACCCAAAGAGTGATCATGTTTTGCTTGTGAGAGAAATTTAGTCAACGGGTCTGCCACATTCAGAGCCGTATGTATTTTGCAAATTTTCTATGTCTACAATACTCTGCACGGAGCTACTCTAGCTAATTGCTCCCACTTTCAATATGTATCTAGATCGAGACTTAGAGTCATCTAGATTGGTGTCAAAAGCTTGCATCGACGTAACTCTTTACGACGAACTCTTTGTCACCTCCATAATCGAGAAACATTTCCTTATTCCACTAAGTATATTTTTGACCGCGGTCCAGTGATCCACTCCTGTATCACTATTGTACCCTCTTGCCAAACTTATGGTGAGGTACACAATAGGTCTGGTACACAGCATAGCATATTTTATAGAACCTATGACTGAGGCATAGGGAATGACATTTCATTCTCTTTCTATTTTCTACCGTGGTCGGGTTTTGAGTCTTTACTCAACTTCACACCTTGCAACACAGGCAAGAACTCCTTCTTTGACTGTTCTATTTTGAACTACTTCAAAATCTTGTCAAGGTATGTACTCATTGAAAATATATCAAGCGTCTTGATCTATCTCTATAGATCTTGATGCTCAATATGTAAGTAGCTACACCGAGGTCTTTCTTTGAAAAACTCCTTTCAAACACTTCTTTATGCTTTCTAGAAAATTCTACATTATTTTCGATCAACAATATGTCATTCACATATACTTATCAGAAATGTTGTAGTGCTCCCACTCACTCTCTTGTAAATACAGACTTCACCGCAAGTCTGTATAAAACCATATGCTTTGGTCACTTTATGAAAGCATATATTCCAACTCCAAGATGCTTGCACCAGTCCATAAATGGATCACTGGAGCTTGCTCACTTTGTTAGCACCTTTAGGATTGACAAAACCTTCTAGTTGCATCATATACAACTCTTCTTTAAGAAATCCATTAAGGAATGCAGTTTTGACATCCATTTGTCATATTTCATAAAATGTGGCAACTGCTAACATGATTCGGACAGACTTTTAAGCATCGATACGAGTGAGAAAATCTCGTCGTAGTCAACATCTTGATCTTGTCGAAAACATTTTGTGACAATTCGAGATTTGTAGATAGTAACACTACTATCAGCGTCTGTCGTCCTCTTGAAGATCCATTTATTCTCAATGACTCACCGATCACCGGGCAAGTCAATCAAAGTCCATACTTTGTTCTCATACATGGATCCCATCTCAGATTTCATGGCCTCAAGCCATTTTGCGGAATCTGGGCTCAGCATTGCTTCCTCATAGTTCGTAGGTTCGTCAAGGTCTAGTAACATGACTTCCAGAACAGGATTACCGTACCACTCTGGTGCGGACCGTACTCTGGTTGACCTACGAGGTTCGGTAGTAACTTGATCTGAAGTTCCATGCTCATCATCATTAGCTTCCTCACTAATTGGTGTAGGAATCACTGGAACTGATTTCTGTGATGAACTACTTTCCAATTCGGGAGAAGGTACAATTACCTCATCAAGTTCTACATTCCTCCCACTCACTTCTTTCGAGAGAAACTTCTTCTCTTGAAAGGATTCATTCTTAGCAACGAATATCTTGCCTTCGGATCTGTGATAGAAGGTGTACCCAACAGTTTCCTTTGGGTATCCTATGAAGACGCATTTCTCCGATTTGGGTACGAGCTTGTCAGGTTGAAACTTTTTCACATAAGCATCATAGCCCCAAACTTTATGAAACGACAGCTTAGTTTCTTGCTAAACCACAGTTCATATGGTGTCGTCTCAACGGATTTAGATGGTGCCCTATTTAACATGAATGCAGCTGTCTCTAATGCATAACCCCAAAACGATAGTGATAAATCGGTAAGAGACATCATAGATCGCACCATATCTAATAAAGTCCGGTTATGACGTTTGAACACACCATTACACTGTGGTGTTCCAGGTAGTGTGAGTTGCAAAACTATTCCGCATTGTTTCAAATGAAGACCAAACTCGTAACTCAAATATTCTCCTCCACGATCAGATCGCAGAAACTTTATTTTCTTGTTCCGATGATTTTCTACTTCACTCTGAAATTCTTTGAACTTTTCAAATGTTTCAAACTTATGTTTCATCAAGTAGATATACCCATAGCTACTCAAATCATCTGTGAAGGTCAGAAAATAACGATACCCGCCGCGAGGCTCAACACTCATCGGATTGCATACATCAGTATGTATTATTTCCGATAAGTCAGTTGCTTGCTCCATTGTTCCGGAGAATAGAGTTTTAGTCATCTTGCCCACGAGGCATGGTTCGCAAGCATCAAATGATTCATAATCAAGTGATTCCAAAAGCCCATCAGCATAGAGTTTCTTCATCCGCTTTACACCAATATGACCTAAACGGCAGTGCCACATATAAGTTGCACTATCATTATTAACTTCACATCTTTTGGCTTCAATATTATGAATATGTGTATCACTACGATCGAGATTCAATCAACCATTCACCTTAGGTGTATGACCTCGGAAGGTTTTATTCATGTAAACAAAATAACAATTATTCTTTGTCTTAAATGAATAACCGTATTGCAATAAACATGATCCAATCATATTATGCTCAATGCAAACACCAAATAACATTTATTTTAGGTTCAACACTAATCCCGAAGGTATAGGGAATGTGCGATGGTGATCTTATCAACCTTGGAATCACTTCCAACTCACATCGTCACTTCGCCCTTAACTAGTCTCTGTTTATTTTGCAACTCCTGTTTCGAGTTACTACTCTTAGCAACTGAACCAGTATCAAATACTGAGGGGTTGCTATAAACACTAGTAAAGTACACATCAATAACATGTATATCAAATATACCTTTGTTCACTTTGCCATCCTTCTTATCCGCCAAGTATCTAGGGCAGTTCCACTTCCAGTGACCATTTCCTTTGTAGTAGAAGCACTCAATTTCAGGCTTGGGTCTAGCTTTGGGCTTCTTCATGGGAGTGGCAACTTGCTTGCCATTCTTCTTGAAGTTCCCTTTCTTTTCCTTGCCCTTTTACTTGAAACTAGTGGTCTTGTCAACCATCAACACTTGATGCTTTTCTTGATTTCTACCTTCGCTGATTTTAGCATCGCGAAGAGCTCGGGAATCGTTTTCGTCATCCCTTACATATTATAGTTCATCACGAAGCTCCAGTAACTTGGCGATGGTGACTAGAGAACTATGTCAATCACTATCTTATCTGGAAGATTAACTCCCACTTGATTCAAGCGATTGTAGTACTCAGACATTCTGAGCACATGCTCACTAGTTGAGCTATCCTCCTCCATCTTGTAGGCAAAACACTTGTCAGAGGTCTCATACCTCTCGACTCGGGCATGAGTCTGAAATACAAATTTATGCTCTTGGAACATCTTATATGCTCTATGGCGTACAAAACGTTTTTTGAAGTCCCGGTTCTAAGCCGTAAAGCATGGTGTACTAAACTATCAAGTAGTCATCATACCGAGCTTTGCCAAACATTCATAACGTCTGCATCTGCTCCTGCAATAGGTCCGTCACCTAGCGGTGCATCAAGGGCATAATTCTTCTGTGCAGCAATGAGGATAATCCTCAGATCACGGACCCAGTCCGCGTCATTGCTACTATCATCTTTCAACATAGTTTTTCTCTATGAACATATCAAAAATAAACGGGGAGCTACATCGCGAGCTATTGATCTACAACATAGTTATGCAAATACTATCAGTACTAAGTTCATGATAAATTAAAGTTCAATTAATCATATTACTTAAGAACTCCCACTTAGATAGACATCCCTCTAGTCATCTAAATGATCACGTGATCCAAATCAACTAAACCATGTCCGATCATCACGTGAGATGGAGTAGTTTTCAATGGTGAACAACACTATGTTGATCATATCTACTATATGATTCATGCTCGACCTTTCCGTCTCTAGTGTTCCGAGGCCATATATGCATATGCTAGGCTCGTAAAGTTTAACCCGAGTATTCCGCGTGTGCAAAACTGGCTTACACCCGTTGTATGTGAACGTAGAGCTTATCACACCCGATCATCACGTGGTGTCTCGGTACGACGAACTATTGCAACGGTGCATACTCAGGGAGAACACTTATACCTTGAAATTTAATGAGAGGTCATCTTATAATGCTACCGTCGATCTAAGCAAAATAAGATGCATAAAGGATAAACATCACATGCAATCAATATAAGTGATATGATAAGGCCATCATCATCTTGTGCCTGTGATCTCCATCTCCAAAGCACTGTCATGATCACCATCGACACCGGCTTGACACCTCGATCTCCATCGAAGCATCGTTGTCATCACGCCAACTATTGCCTCCACGACTATCGCTACCACTTAGTGATAAAGTAAAGCAATTACATGGCAATTGCATTTCATACAATAAAGCGACAACCATATGGCTCCTGCCAGTTGCCGATAACTGTGTTACAAAACATGATCATCTCATACAATAAAATTTAGCATCATGTCTTGACCATATCACATCATAACATGCCCTGCAAAAACAAGCTAGACGTCCTCTACTTTGTTGTTGCAAGTTTTACGTGGCTGCTACGGGCTGAGCAAGAACCGTTCTTACCTACGCATCAAAAACCACAACTCGGTATAGTGATTGCTTTTTGATCTTCAGAAAGAACCATGTTCATTGAATCTGATTCAACTAAAGCTGGAGAAACGGACACCCACTAGCCACCTGTGTGCGAAGCACGTCGGTAGAACCAGTCTCGCGTAAGCGTACGCATAATGTCAGTCAGGGCCGCTTCATCCAACAATGCCGCTGAATCAAGAATCAACTAGTGACGGCAAGCAATATGTATATACCCACGCCCACAACTCCTTTGTGTTCTACTCGTGCATTTAACATCTACGCATAAACCTGGCTCGGATGCCACTGTTGGGGAACGCAGTAAGTTCGAAAATTTCCTCCGCACACGCAAGATCATGGTGATGCATAGCAATGAGAGGGGAGAGTGTTGTCCATGTACCCTCGTAGACCGTAAACGGACGTGTTATGAGAACGCAGTTGATGTAGTCGTACTTCTTCACGATCTGACCGATCCAAGTACCGAATGTACGGCACCTCCGAGTTCAGCACACGTTCAGCTCGGTGACGTCCCACGAACTCCGATCCAGCAGAGCTTCGAGGGAGAGTTCCGTTAGCACGACGGCGTGATGACGGTGATGGTGATGCTACCGACGCAGAGCTTCGCCTAACCACCGCTACGATATGACCGAGGTGGATTATGGTGGAGGGGGGCACCGCACACGGCTAAAAGATCAACTGATCAACTTGTGTGTCTATGGGGTGTCCCCTGGCCACGTATATAAAGGATGGAGGGAGGAGGAGGCCGGCCCTCATAGGACGCACCCAATGTGTGGAGTCCTACTAGGACTCCCTCATTCCACCTCCCACATGGAATAGGAAAAAGGGAAGGGGGGAGGAGAAGGAAGGAAGGGGGCGCCCCCTTTCCCTAGTCCAATTCGGACCAGTACATGGGGAAGGGGCGCGGCCACCCTTAAGGCCTTTCTCTCTTTTCCCGTATGGCCCATAAAGGCCCAATACGAATTCCCGTAAGTCTCCGGTACTCCGCAAAATACCCGAATCACTCGGAACCTTTCCGATATCCGAATATAGCCTTCCAATATATCAATCTTTACATCTCGACCATTTCGAGACTCCTCGTCATGTCCCCGATCTCATCCGGGACTCGGAACAAACTTTGGTCATCAAATCACATAACTCATAATACAAATCGTCACAGAACGTTCAGTGTGCGGACCCTACAGGTTTGAGAACTATGTAGACATGACCGAGACTCATCTCCAGTCAATAACCAATAGCGGAACCTGAATGCTCATATTGGTTCCTACATATTCTACAAAGATCTTTATCGGTCAAACCGCATAACAACATATGTTGTTCCCTTTGTCATCGGTATGTTACTTGCCCGAGATTCGATCGTCGGTACCCTCATACCTAGTTCAATCTCGTTACCGGCAAGTCTCTTTACTCGTTCCGTAATGCATCATCCCGCAACTAACTCATTAGTCACAATGCTTGCAAGGCTTATAGTGATGTGCATTACCGAGAGGGCCCAGAGATACCTCTCCGATACACGAAGTGACAAATCCTAATCTTGATCTATGCCAACTCAACAAACACCATCAAAGACACCTGTAGAGCATCTTTATAATCACCCAGTTACGTTGTGACGTTTGATAGCACACAAGGTGTTCCTCCGGTATTCGGGAGTTGCATAATCTCATAGTCTGAGGAACATGTATAAGTCATGAAGAAAGCAGTAGCAATGAAACTGTAACGATCATCGTGCTAAGCTAACGGATGGGTCAAGTCAGTCACATCATTCTCTAATGATGTGATTCCGCTTATCAAATGACAACTCTTTGTCCATGGTTAGGAAACTTAACCATCTTTGATTAACGAGCTAGTCAAGTAGAGGCATACTAGTGACACTCTGTTTGTCTATGTATTCACACATGTACTAAGTTTCCGGTTAATACAATTCTAGCATGAATAATAAACATTTATCATGATATAAGGAAATATAAATAACAACTTTATTATTGCCTCTAGGTCATATTTCCTTCATTTGTGTCCTGCGATAAGTTGGCAAGTGATGAATGTAGAAAAGCTAAGATGATCCTGACCATTTGGGGGTGGTGTAGCATTTGCAATGTTTCTCCTTTTCTCTTGCTATAACACCATGCAGGTGCGGAGTTTAGTATCTCAGGTTGTAGGAGTTTATTTCCCTGGTGCAAATAATATGTTAGGCATCATATGCAGCGGTTGAGCTTTGGGCTCGTTCTTTTGATGTAGCGTCCTGTAGGTGCAGTTTGAAGTGCCTCAGGATGTAGGAGTTTTTTTTCCTGATGTATATGTTAGGCATCGATGATAAGTTTGTATGGGACTTGATCTGTATCTTGTGACTCCGTCCTCATTTTCGTAATAAAAATGGGGCCGTGTGGACCCTCTGATTGAAATTATTATCTTCACAAATTGCAGATGCCACCCACCTCAACTCCGACTACAACCTCGCCATGCCAGGAGTAACGGCATTGCAGTCACACATACAAACAACGGCGGAGACACGCCCCAAGCAGCCCGGGCCGCGGCCTGGGGCGTGAGGCCCAAGTCCTTCCTTGATGGTAACATTTACTGTTGACACACGATGCTAAAGTAAACGAAGGAAGGCTGCTCGGGGCGGCCTGGGCCTTGGCCATTTCCTGCTGCCGCCACTGCATACAAACACTCAAAAGTCTTTTCCTTTGTCTAAAAAAAACTCAAAAGTCGTTTCCTTGACCGGGAACTGATTAATTAGCAATGTACATGTGCATGGCAACGCAGCGAGTGATCTTCTGCAATACAGGTGGGCTTCTCCATTAGAAGAGGGTCAACATTTGATCGTCTTTGCTGCTCCGGTGGCAGGACTTGAGCTCTATATTTCCCTCCTGAAGAGGTACACATGCTGGTTGAGGCGCTCCTTTCCTCCTTGCTGCGTGCCATAGTAATGCTTCATGAACAGTGCATGCATCCTTTGAATAGCACAGTGTGCAACTCTGCATGGGCATTCATACATGCAGGGGCCAGTAGGCAAAGTGAACTGCCATCAGATCAGCATGGGAATCTCTGAGGCAAAATTCCTCGGCTCTTATTAAGCCGGAGCCAAAACTAATCGCCGAGGCCTCACACTCTGAAGTGACTCGTGCTGCTAGAGAGATGGGCCTTCGGAGCAAGATCTAGTGGCATAAGATGTCCGGCCCCTTCTCTGTCCCTTTGTTTCTAATCTTGCCGGGAACTTCAAGACGCTAGGCTACAAGAGGAGAAGGTGGAAGAAAGCAAACATGAAAGAGAAAAAACATCAAGGAAAGCAAAAGAGGACAATGCATCATGCATGGCGCACGGCAACAGGTAGCACAACGGGAAGCAAGCAAAGCAAGCAGGCCATTTTCAGGGTTGCGCGCAGGAGGCATCCCTAGCACGAGAGAAGGGCCCTTGCGCCCAGGGCCTCCAGCAACTTTCGCATTAACCCAAGGCTGCATGCACTCTGGCCGTCTGGCGCTGCATGCCAATATGCCATTGCCGTCCATGGCGACTAGCCGAGCTTTAATCGGCCATTGCCGATGGCAGGCAGGACCCGGGTGGGGAATGTGGAGGCATGCATGCACCGTGCGTGGACGGTCGTGGGCGTGTCGCGACTTTGCTGGGTAGGCGCCATTATCCGCCGCGTGTGACCCACCGCGCGTCGTGACGCGACACACGCCCATGCCGGTTTGCAGCTCCGCCTCCGCCTCCGCCGGCCATGGCATTGCATGGCATGGCGCGAGGAGGCCGGTCTGGCCGTGCTTGCCGGAGTTAGGGCTCGTAGGCACGTCCCTTCTCGTGTAAAACCTCCATCAATTCGCCAGCTCTGACCACGTTCTTCCTCGGGTACCATTTCAGGCGAGCCACTCCGGTGTCGGCGTGGATACCTCGGTGGCACCGGGCTAGAAGCAAACACGTAGTACCACCACTGCACCATCCGTACCTGCATGCATCTTTGTTAATTAGGAACAACAAACATCCTTTGACATGATTTGACTAAAGGTTAGAGGATGCTTCTACCGATTGCTGAAACACAGGGTGATTGGTCTGGTGAACGCATGGCAAACCAGCGCCACCACCCGCTGGCCCCTCTAGTGCGTGTTGCTGTGTGTGTTTACACCAGTTGATCGATCAGGCACAGCCGGTACGCGTACGTACGTACGTAAAGCATCGCACACATCCACGGCCTCTAGCAGCCGGTGCAGTTTTTCTGGCGGATTCCTGCGCACACAAGCCGCAAAATGGCAGCACCAGTATCTTGTCTCCGCATGCACTCGTATGCATGCACTGTATCTCCCCAACCCCAACAGATCTCAGCAGGCAACGTCGCGCCGGCGACCCCGTGCATGGCCTGATGGCCGGCAAATAGCAACATGGCACCGTCCGCGGCTCCTCGTCGCTACCAAACATACGTGCAAAGACAAAGCGGCTGCGGCGCCCAGCCCTGCGCGCATGCATGGACCACGCACGTACGTACGGCGCCATGGCCACCATGGACCAGAGATCAGCTGCAAAAAGGAGCCTGGAAAACCATGACGGCAAAGACGATGCAATTCGCATCCTGATCAAGGGCAGGCTAATTGGACCATCCACATGTACGCGCATAGTGAGTGTCTCTGGTTGATTCCTAGCACTAAGACTGTTGATGGAGGCAGAGGAGATGGTGACCCCTCGGTGTTTAAGACGTGTAAATGAGGGCACTATGGAGACCATTGTGGTGGCTTGGCAGACAAGGACGACTCGAGGGGCAGAAGGGAGGTAAGTTGCTTTTAATGAAACCAACGCTTTAATGGTGCGCATGCACTGTACCGCGTAGCTGTGGATCATGCATGCAGGTGGGCCTAAGGGTTTGGACTTTAGAGAAAGGGAGAGAATGAGTGTGAGATCAGATCATTCTCTCTTTCTCTTTGAGTTTCATCACATCACTTTTGTGCGTGCAGGTGATATGGCTAGATAAAAATAATCTGAGAATGTGGGAACTAATGTGTGATCTTTTACTAGCAAGAAGTAGCTACATATGCTACCATTTGTACCGTTGTGGTATTGCCAGGCTTAAGAGACTGTTGGAAAGCAAAACGCAACACAAGAAGAAGGATCTGCGTCGTTCAAACTTGTGTTGCTTGACAAGGAGCAGAAAGATCGTACAAACCGCAAAGGAAAGCACGAGAGAGAGAGAGAGAGAGAGTCCCGAGGGATAGAAGTGGAAAACAAAAATTCCAACAGCTGTTTTGCAGTCACGTATCGTTACTATCTCAGGGCCCCCTCACCCAGTACTTCTCCTTGGGCAGCATGTCCTCTTCTCTCTCTCTCTCTCTCTCTCGCGCGCGCATACGCATACAAATCCAGCCCTAGATTTTGTTTGGATCTTGTGCGTGCGCCCAGCCCATCCGTCATCCGATCCACTCGTGAACGGACAATGAAAAACCAGGGCCAGTGCCACAGCCACCTTTAATTGCGACCAGCTAGAGGCCTATCTAGCTAGCAGGAGCAGCAGCAGCGTAGCATGTCGCACGGCACTGTGCTTTGCAGAAGGAAGCAAGCAGCTAGCTAGCCCCCTGCCCGCCTGCAGCGTAGTGGTACTAACGCCAAAGCAACAGCCGTATGGACTGTACGTACTATACTCCATATGCTTCTTACACACACGGACACGGTCACACATCACTCTCGTGCCGTACTATACTCCATATGCTTCTTACACACACGGTCGTACATGACCCTACTCCATTATATCACTCACACCTCACAAGGGGTATAGACAGACTCATGCTAGCTTCTCCCGTGCTCCAGCGTGCATGATCCTACTCGACTGGTATGGTTCTCGTTGGCATCGGTCGCCACCTTTGTTGGTTTCTTGTGTGTGGTGAGCCACTTTGCTGGCGGGCCTGTTTGTCCCGCCCTGTGTCAGGCCAGATATGGGAATGCATGGCAGCGCGCAGGCGCGACTGTTGGGCAATAGATGCGAGCGCAGAAACGGTTTTTATAGCAGCTACATACTAGTGTACATACGAGCGCATGCACCGGCGCACAGTGACATGGGCCGTGCATGCATGCGAAAAATGCGATGCATCGGTCGCCATGGACGCATGCATGCATGCAGCACCGGCCACAAGCCGCACCGGTCGATCTTTCTTCCGTTCAACTTTGTTTTTGCCACTCCTGGCTTTTGTTTCCTGCTGCTCAGCCTCTATCTCTCTCTCTCTCGCAGCTGCTGCACGCTTGTTGATACCCCTGACCGCCTAGCCATAGGCTACGCCGTAGCTAGCCTGCGCCTCTTCCACTCTCGCGCCCCATGGCCATGGCGCCATTGCATTCTGCAAGCATGCAGCTTCTTCTTATCAATCTACATCTACCGCCCGTGATCCATCTGCTACTAATATTCTACCACTTGTTTGCTCCTAGCTAAGCTACTAAGTGTGAGAGTAGCTTGCTTCCGCAGCCTTAATTAAATAGAGAGGAGAGCTAGCCGGCTAGGAGCAGCATAAAGCCGATTGACGGTGACGTGTATCCGCCCGTTGCCTGTGGACGCGCAGAAAGAAAGAGCACTCGATCGAGTTACTCCGAGTTCCAAAACGAAGAACGGAGTAAGTTGGACGTGACACTTTGACATCTATCAACAGAGACAGAGATTACTTGCTGGTGTTGGTGTGTGAGTTGTGCGATTAAATGGGGACGCAACAGCTAGTGAGGCAAACACGACCCGAAACTAACGCTCTGTTTTGTCCGATTTTTATCTGTTTTGGGTAGAAAAACGGGGCAGCGTCAGGCTGTTTTCATATATGCGTTGGCCGTGCGCACGTGCCGACGCATGTGATCCGCCAGCTACTGCTCGTATGTATTATTATTTTTGCCGCATTTCTTTTATTATTTCATCAATGATATTTTGGTATATTAAAGTACATTCATCAATTCTTAATTAGAATAATAAGATCAAAGAAAAAAAATCATAATTAGATATTTCGTAATATATTGAACTTCACTAACTGCTCCACAAGTTGGATTAGTACCATCTCGATGGTTTCATTGTTGATTTGTGGCTTCTTGTTCATGCATACTTTTTTCTTCTTCGATTTTAAAGAATTAGATGTTGCTTCACATCTAGTCTCATCTCTAGCCTCTGTTCTAACAATGAGTCCACCAACATCTATCAAATTTCGTCCTATCAATAGATCGTTGTATTCTTCTTTCCAATACCAAAACATGCATCCATCCTACACATAAATTTGAGTATAAGCAAAGAGCTATCGAAAATGCGCCGAATCATGGAGCACAGCCGAAAGAAAACAATCATGTAACCCATCATTTTTGCACTTGATGAACACTCATTCGGGGAGTTCCGGCGTTGTAGATACATGGCGAACGACCTGCCGCGGGCAGTTGTCGCACTTTATGAGCGCAATGGTGAGCTGGCGAGCCGCTGGGCTAGCATCGAGCCCGGACGATGGTCAGGCGTGCCTTTGCCGGTGAATACCGCCGACGGGATAGATCTGAGCGGCTAGAAGCAAAGTCAACACCTGCATGTGGCGTGGAGGCGTTGCCGGGGCCGTGCGGTCCGATACCCGGCCAATCGATCCATGGCAATGCGCAACCTCCTACGGCCGGATGCACTCAAATCCTGTAGCCGGGCTGGACAGCGAGGTGGAGGAGAAAATGGCGGCGGCTATGACGGGGGTAGGGGCGGGGGCGGCCGGGCTTCACATAGAGATGCCCGAGAAAATGGCGACGACTATGGCGGGGGTATGGGGCGGGGGCGGCTGGAGGGGGGGATAGGAAAAAGGGTCGTCTGTGTCGCCGACGGGTGAGCCAAGGAAAAACAAGGGCGCGTGTGTCGTCCGTCCGCGTGTGTCTGTTTGCATACAAATGTGACTCAAATTTAGGTTGAAATGAGTCGAAAGCGTATGAAAAACAGACGTTTGTTTGTTTGCTATCGCGTGTTTGAGACGCGTTTTGTGTTTGTTTGCTTTCAAACGGAGGCGGCCGGACCGGTTCGTGCGATTGGAGTTGGCCTAAGGTGCACTGCATGAGATGAGCAGGTGATGAGCAGAGACGGGGCGTGGATGGATTCGCAAAAGAAAAGGAGTCGTTTGCACGCGTAGACTGGCGCCTGAGAAAGGGAGGAGGGAATTCTGCGCCGATGCTTTTGTTTGTGGAGTAAAAGCCGGACAAAGATAAGGCCCAGCTCGCTGTGGAAAAGGTAGCTAGCTAGTGAGAGGAGACAGTTTGGAATTACTAAGCATCGGACTGCATTGAACTAAACGTGTGTAATTATAGAGCTACCCACGAACCTGGACCTGCCTACGATCAGAGAGGGTACGTGAGGTGTGAAATCCCTTTTTTTTGGGCCGGAAAACACGACTTACATCAAACAAAAATCAGCCAACTTGTTCACAGTACATCCCTTATTTTCCAGCATTGACCACGAGTGCAAATTTTTCCTCGCAATACTTTTTTGAGTTTTAATCACGTTATAATTTGCACACCTGCAAAATCTGGTTTATTTTTTAAACTAGGACAAACTCATCTTATTGACCTAAGAATGATGATAGGTTAATTAGGGAAGCCGGATAAAAATCGATACAAATGGCTGCACCCGACCATCATGAAATATATGAGTCCAAGGTGCACTGCCCCGGCTGACTGTTGTGTAAACTACATAAAATATATTCAAGTTAAAGTACTACTTCTGACTAGTTTTTGTAACTTGACGTAAAAAATCAAACAAACATGAGCACGGTTTTCTCGAACGATTTTAAAAATGTATATATTGATAAAAGTTGTCTCGTGAACAACCATGCTTTTACATAAAATTAAGGTTGTTTGTTCGAACTCGCATTGTCGATTCATGAAGCCTAAATAAGAAACTCGTCCGATGCGGCCCTAAAGAGGCGATGGCTATCTGCATTACACTCCGCTGCTTTCGGGAGGAGTCTGTCCAACAGTGGTCAGACTCCATCCGGCGGGAATTCATTCATCGTCCAAATAACGCATGGATTCGGCGTGAGGCGCGTCGCCGCTGCCTCGTTGGAGGCGGTGCGGTCCGTTTGGTGAGCCAAGACGGAGGGGCACAACCGCTTCACATACAATGTAAATATGGCGCCGCGCGTTTGCCGTGTGAGACAGCAGATGCGGAGGCCTCGGCAGCCCTCACAGCAGACATCGACGAGGCGGAGTCGCACTCTTCGGTGTCATAACAGGCGACGATGGATTTATCATGGTAGGAGGCTGACACGTCAACCACGACGTGGTTGCCGCACCGGCGTCGCAGCCGACGGGGTCCGACCACGATGAATTCCATTGTGGATCTAACGTTAATCGGCTACGAGCACGCTCCGGGCTTCGATGAGTAAGGGTAGGGCATGGGGACATCGGCTCACCTCATCGATAACCGCACCCTCCACTCCGAGGGACGCCGTCGGCCGTCGGATATCGACACGGCCGGAACAACAAGGACTGTCGCGGACGAATCGTTCCTTGGAAAATGATCTGGACAGCGCACATTTCGCAATGCAGAGCATGCATGTACGAGGTGACGTGTGTGTATTGCTAGTACGTATAGACATAGCAAAGGGCACATCCGCAAATCTTTTACCGCTTCCTCCGTGATGGAACACATTAGTAGCTTGCATGTCGGAGAGGTATCCTTCACGACTTGTCTAATCGCATCGCATGCAGTGGACGGCGGGTCCGGCCGGGGACCCCCGACGCACCATTCTCCTGCATCTGCATGGCAACGCCCCGGCGTCACACAGTCCACAGTGGCGCGCACATTATCAGCGACCAAGCCCCAAACGGAGCCATCCATCCCCATACTGTAACGTCACTATTCTAGCGTCAGGCCATTAACTGTCTTTTCCGTCCCGGTATATTCTTTTCCTGGAAGAAACCTCTGTCTCCTCATCGCAATGGAGTAACAACAAGTAAATGGCGTACGACTATCCATGCACACCATTCATGCAGAACAGAATTTCTCTCGTACTGTAAATGCTTATGGGGGCACAGCGCTGCCCGCCCATCTCCCGTCTGACCGGAGACAAACTGTGCGTACATACTCCTCTCGCACCGCATGGCCTGAGCCGCGCTGTTGCCCGCCATGAATCCCCATCACTCCTCTCGCAATAAAACCCCGGCATGGAGATGGAGGCCTCCACTAAATTCGACGGAGTAAAATCGAGCGAGCGAGCGAGCGAGCTGACCACGACGAGCTGCATGGAAAAAGCTTCGCGGGTTGAAGGCGGAACCTGGCCCCGATCGGGCGAGTACCCCTGTGCGAAAGGGACGGGAGGGATGGGTCTCTCTTCTCGGGTTCGTCTTCCATCGGTTTGCCGTTGGGACCTCAAGCTCACTCACTCCCGGGCAAAAGTGCTTGTGTGGGGCGTAGCTGCTCGCTGCCATCATTGCATTAATCAACGTTTGGGCAGCGAGACTGTGCGAGGGAATGTGAGCATCCCCAGTTTCATTTCAAAACACCGGGTTCGGGATCCTTTGTGGCAGTCTCACGGCTCGCGTAGTACGCGGAACTCATGCGTGTGGCCGCTAAATATTTTTCAGTTATTTATAATCCCTGAAAGATAGCACATTGTGTTTCCCTCTTTCATTAGTAGGATTTTATTTTCTAAGCCATTTGATTTGATAGCTTTTATATTAATAGGACTGTAATTCATAGAAATATTTAATTAGTTCGTAACTAGATTTCATAGTTTTTCTCTAAAAATGATTTTATAGAATGAAAGATCCATCCACGCCAACCTTTTATGTGATTAATAGGACTAGAATTTTTTCTTTTCACAATCAGAGAAACATAGAATCATACCATTATGACATGAATCTTAACACTCTATTCACATGCTTTTTGTATTCTTGTGTTCAAAAAATCTTGTAAAAAAGAGGCCCGCAAATGGAAAAAATGAAAATGTGAGACCATATATTTCTCGCAAAAAAAGTGAGACGATATCAGAAAAACGACACATACTTGATTTAATTACGTGTTTAATAATGGTACTAAATGGTATCAATCGATGTAAAGATTTTTTCTTTCTTGTAAGGAACGGCGCTAACTTTTTTGAAGTTATCAATCGATGTAAAGATTTTTTCTTTCTTGTAAGGAACGGCGCTAACTTTTTTGAAGTTATCAATCGATGTAAAGATTTTTTCTTTCTTGTAGGGTTTATAAAAACAGAAAAGTCAGGACTGTCTACCTTCTGTGTCTAGTAGCGCGCCGTGAGCAAAGCTCGTCGTCATCTTTGGAAGTGTAGCAATTTTGTTCACACTCAAAGTTTGAAGAAGCAGCGAAAAAAAAGTCGTCAATGTAAAATAAAAAACGCCAACAATCACGATGTGAACCGATCACCATCCCAAAAGAACTGGCACCTTGGAGTGCCAGAAACTAATCTCAACTCCTGATAGACAGAGAGGAAGTAATACAAACCTCGTAATTCCCCCGACGGAGCCTCTTCTGTGTGAGCTTCATCGGACGGTGGAAAAAAAGCATCCGGCGACATCATCCCTAGAAGTTCCTAGAGAACTGCTGGTAATCCTTAACAAAATTACAAACTTTTTGTAGAAGCCTTACGGCAATTCGTAAAAATTCATCCGCATCTTTCCACGGATAGAGGAATCAGTCCGCGGATACAGATACGGAAGGATGCCTTTCAACCGTAGCCGCATAAATTCGGCTTTTTAATTTTTTTTCCCAGTCCGCACGATCAAGTAGCCGCATGTAAAGGCCACATAAGTTCAAATAGCCGCATGCAACACTAGTTTAATTTTTTTTAGAAATTCAGATATTTACATCCCAATATTGTTGTCCCCTTTCATCGACTACTGGTGCTTAATTAGTTCTTCCTTGAGCTGCTCGTGAGTTGGTCAAGGCCGAATTTGTTGATGCATTTGAATAAACTCCTCAAATATGGCTGAATTTGGTCAGAAAGTTGTATAGGACCACCCATGTCTCAAATTTCGGAGCGGCGGCAGCGTTGTCACCCTCGTCCACGATGATCATGTTGTGCCTGATCACACATGTCTTCGCCTCCCACAAGGTCTTCGGATCCTATTGTTTTGTAGGTCCATGAACAACTGCAAACCAGGCCTGAAGAACTCCAAATGCCCTCTCCGCATCCTTTCTAGTTGCTTTTTGTTTTTGGGCAAAGTGAGCCTTTTTTTGGCCATCAGTGTCAAATGCCTGCGTGCCCTGTTGCGGTTGAGCACTTGATGACCCTTGATCGAGTCTTTGAAATTGAGAACATGCTCCTCCGCACACTCCGCGTCTTCAAGGACCGCCTGCATCATCTCCATCTCATCGGAGTACTCCTCCTCGTCTGACGAGCCATTGGAGGACTCAACATATTGCTCGTATATGTACTCTAAATCGGAATCCATTACTACAAACAAGAAGGGACAACTGTTTTCAGCTCCGGCAATCCATCAAACAGTTGTCGAGCATGGTAGAGGATGGTAATTGGCGGGGCGGTCGGAGGACATGGGGTTGAACGGAGAAGGAGGAGAAGCGGTGGGGAGTCCTCCTGGATCGCCGGAGATGGCGGAGACGCAGATTTCTGGTAGGGGTGTGGCGTGGTGGCCGGGATGGTGGAGCGGCGGCGACGACGAGAGGGAAAGTAGGAAGGAGAGAAAATGTGGACGATGGAGTCGCGGGGTCCGGGAAGCGTTCTGGGTGGACCTAGGGTGTCAGAATCTTACGTCTCACGTGTCGGGACTCCCGCAAGCCTCCCCGACTTTTGTCTCAATTTATAGGAGAGATCGCGTCCGAACCACCCTGTAGACCGATACAGGACCGCGTTGGATAGCTTCCGTGGTCGGGCAGCGCGTTCCGAGTGATTGTGGGAGGTTTACGGGTGCATCTTGGAGATGCCCTTACTGCGTGTACTGCACATAGCACAAACCGACGAATGTATTGATCATAATAGCCCTGTTTGGATACTCTAACTTAGCTAGAGGTTAGAGTTAGTTTCTAACTCATGACTAATCCCGAATTAACTCTAGCCAAAGAGGTGTTTGAATGACAGGATTAGATTGACAATAAATGCTCTTGATGGAGAGAGAAAAGGAATTTTTCGGTGGGCCCCACGAAAATTAGCTCCAATTAGCACCTCTTGAATGGGATAGTTTTTTTAATGATTAAATGCAACTAGTTCCAATATAACCCTTATGTTTGAATACTTAGGGCTATTTGAACCTCAACTATTTCAAAGAACTCTAACCCATAGATCTAAACAGGCCAATATCGGTGTGCATCACGATGATACCGAGCCCACAAGTATTTCCTCCAAAAAAAAAAACGAGATTGATCTCCTATTTTTCGAATTGGCATCTACTCGAATGGCACGCGAACATAAGCAAAATACCAAGTGGGGTACAGATCTGAGAAAGCATCTGCATCTCTCTCACGGAAACAACCTATTGACCGACATCTTTTTCTTTTGCCTGCCGCGGTTGACCAGTTGACCACAACACGCACAGACTCTTCGACAGGGCCGTAGGTCAGGTCCTATACGGGTTTGCGTACCACTGCCGTGGCATGCATGGGCAGCATATTGCGATGCCGTTGCAGTTTTTGTAAACCACCTTTGGTTGCAAACATATTGCGATAGATCGTACGTAAAATTATTATAATAAATGCGAAATACATTAGTTCTGCAATATCACAATATTCGGAGAAAAGTAATATTTAGTCCATTTATTCTTGGCAAAGTTTACTTATTATCCTATGGTTTTCTTTTTTGCGGAAAAGCTTTAAATCTGTTTATCTCCAATCATGGCAGTATAATAAACACTAGAAATAATAAAAAATACATTAAGATCCGCAGACCATCTAGCGTTGACTATAAGAGCCATCTCCAATAGCTTGTCTATATGGATGTCTATACTCGTTTTTCATGACGTGACCCCAAAACAGGCGTCCAACAGTTTGTCTATATGGTCGTCCAAATGTACACATCCTCTATATCGACCTCGACAATGTCCACGCCTGGACAATGTGAAGGCGTCGTCTAAACTCAGCTGCAGTCATGATTTCTTCCTCTCCCCAGCGACGGCCCACCTGTCATGGTCCTTGTATATAGACATTCTGATGCAAAACTGGACGTGTATATGAGAGGATCTTTTTAGACCATTGTCTATATAAATATATAGACATCCAAATATACACATGCTATTGGAGATGCTCTGCACTGAAATGAGCCGAAGGCGCGTCGCTGTCATCGTCCCTCCCTCGACGGAGCCGGATGAAAATTGTTGTAGTAGACAGACAGGAAGTCGTCGTGGTAAGGCCGCACAGGACCAACGCACCAGAACAACAACTATTGTCGATAAGAGTAGCGTAGATCAAAATGATCCAATCTGAAGACGTACGAACGTAGATGAACGACAATCAGATTCGAGCAAATCCACCAAAGACAGGTTCGCCGAAGACACAAATCCACACGCCCATGCTAGACGCTCCACTGAAATGGGGGCTACGCGACCAGAATCTTAATCCATCTTCTGGAAGCCGCCACCATCTCGTCTTCTTGAGAAAGACACAAACCCTAAAAAAACTCGAAGAAACTTTGAAAAAGAGCCCTCTCACCAGAAAAGGCCGGGATCCACCGCGCCCACATGGCCCTAAACCACTGGAGACGAGGCGGACCGGCGGGAGGCAAAGTTTAATTTTTAATCCCATTGACAAGTTTTTAAATCATGATCTTCTACTACCGTTTTCCATGCCAAACTTCCTCGGCTAGCTTCATCTCTCGAGTCAGAATCGAGATATGTCGTCCCACACATATCGCCCTTAGGCTTCATCCAACAATGTATGCGCGTGAATGGCCTTTCTAGGTCACGTGGTACAATAAAATAGCATGTGCATGCTATGCAATGTGTACAACAACATTGAGTTAACGAATAAATTAAGAAATATGTTGAGCAATAAAATGCAAAACTTAAGATCTTGATGGTTGACGAGCCTAATGACCACATTGTCTTCACTTGGTGAATCACGCCACAATACATCATGACGGGGTTACAGATGGTCTACGATCGATGCGATATCGACTTCACATTGCGTCATGGATGACGTGCATGTCGTACGACATGAAGTTCTTTTGCTCATGAAACGAAGTATGCACGCCCTGCCAAAAGGTCAAAGCCCATTTGCCTCCTGCCTACAAAGTCCACAGACACGACCCACCACGCATCGCACAGTAACTCATCATCGATCAACAAAACAACAAAAAGCTCAATGGCATTTGAACGAACACCTAACATGCGTGGTGTTCGCCATAGACGATGTCGGCGGGGGACGGATCCTGGGTGGACGACGACATCATCCAAGACGGGCATGCGCGTTGGTGGGGGTTGCAGACATCTGAGGATACCTAAGCGGCGACTGGAGAGGTACAACTGCGGCGGCAGACGAGGAGAGTGCGGATGCACAGTAAGTGGGAGCAGGGGTGGAGTGGAAGAAAAGTGGACCGATAGGGAAATTTGAGTGCGTCGGGATGTGAGAGTCCTACGTGGCGGAGGTCCGGACCCCCGCAAGGCCCCCTCCCCCAGTTTGCTTCCGGTTTACGAGAAAATGAACACCCGGATGCATTTGCGGACTAAGAAGGTACCGCGTTGGATGCCAAGTTGCGTCCAAATCGAGCGATCCGCACGCTTGCGGGCGGTTCGAGGGTTCGTGTTGGAAATGCCCTAAGGATTGTATTTATTTATACATCCTAAGTACTGCAATCTAATATAGCTTGTTGTAAACATATACATGTCGTTCAGATTAATGGGCGTGTGGTCCATGAATTTTATTTCTACTGGTTTTTGCATAAAAGGCTACAGCACGTTACTATTGAGAGTAATGTACACAAGCTATTGAGATATGGGTCTGCATAGTGAGTTTTACTGGAGTCTACAGATCAACATATAATACGTGCATTTTTTTTGCAGGCGTGAAAAATAATACGTGCATTTTATTTAGCACGCGTGGAATATACAGTTTTGCTAAAGCACATCTAGATGTGCCATAAGTATCGCACATCTAAGTTCTATGTCATTAATTTTACATCGAGATTCGTATGGATATTTTTTCTTTTTTCTTTTTCTCTTTATGTTTGATTCACTCACTTAGATGTGCAATAACTAGAGCACATCTAGATGTGCCCTAGACACACCCTGGAATATAATACACACATATTAGTCTTGCATTTTCGCCACATTCCAAAAATTTCCCCTTACAAGATTACAGGTATATTTGAATTGCAAAACTATATCAGATCTTTTTTAATGTTTTTTACATAAATTTGAAATCTATCACCCTATCGTTGCCACCTCCTCCAATGAAAAGAGGGCCTTCATTGCCGTCACACACGAAGAGCAAGGATGACAACGACGGAGTGATAGATTTTAAATATCTGCAAACGTTTTCTAAAGTATGCCAATGGCCTATCATATTTCTGAAAACGTGAATATAGTTTGCGACTTTGTACTATAAGTAATCTTTTTAAAAAAATCCCTATCTAGGCTTAAAAGTTTTGAAAGAACGCTCTATTACAATTTACCCGGAAGAGCCATTCAGTCCAGTGACGTACGTACGCCAACGACGCCGTTGTCAAAGCATAAACGCGTAACAGTAATGCTGTCCAGGACAGTGTACGTAGCAACGGGAATCATACGAGCATGTCGACTCACGTGGGAGTACATACGTAGAAATAAACGATGCCGTCTAGGCGACTCTTCCAGTGGCCATACGTACGTAGCCGCTAGTAGCTCTCTACTCTACAACAGTGCGCAGTACTTGTCGGCCTTTTTGGCCACCACAGGAAGATCGCATCATGGATGCAACCAACAAGATTTTGTACTTGCGTCTCGGCATGTAAATACTTGCGTCGCGTTGCATTTGCACGTGGACGACATGTACCGGACGTACGTATGTACGTACGCCACAAAGCTTCAAATCGTTTGCGTGGTGTTACATGCAAGGGTATACATCAAGCGAGGCCTGCGACGTTGTAATGTCTCGCAAAAGTAGCTAGCTAGGGGGAATAAAGCATTCGCATCGACGTGACCTTCGTATCTATACCTATACGTTACGCTACTGGCGCGCCGGCCGCTGCATGCACTTTTCCAATGAGATATCAACGTCACGGAATAGTTTTATTCCTACACGTGGTATTATTACTCGCTCGTATTTACTATTCCATATATATATATTCAACGTCTAGTATAGCTCTCGCCATCAATCTAGTCTACCGCGCTCTCTCTCTCTCTCGCTTCTCTTTGAGCTATAATTTCTGCAGAGTTGAAGATGAGGTGAGTGAGCAGGGGCCTAGTACAGTAGGGGTGTAAATTCCATGCAAGTGGTTTTAAAGCCCCGGTCCATCACCTGCCGTTGCAGGCTGCACAGAGCTGGCGGGGTACTACTGTTGTGAAGTGACAAGCTGTGCAGAAGTATACGCACAAACACATTCACTCTCCCACTTCCTCTCTGCCTCTCTCCCATAGAGAGTTCATCCTATGTCAGTGCAAGAAAAGCGGGTTTCATGGATAGCTTGTATATGCAGACTGCGCCAGTTCTTGCGAGTATATCTTTTGTGAGGGGAAACGTTGGTATTTGGACTTGACAAATCTCATATATCTTAAATCCGGACTCTTAAATCCATGCAAATCCATGCATATCGATCATAAAAGACAATGTCGCAAGTAAATAACAAATAGTGGTACGGAGCATATATATATATAGTGTTTACATAAAATCTATTTGAAGTACACAACTCAAACATTAGCTCCTGGTTGTCATTGTGGGTCCATATGTGCTCCACAAGATCATTAAGTAGCTGCGTGTGCATCTGATGATCTGAAGATTCTGATGCATCTACAGAAAATTCATAAGCTGAGCCGCATCTTGATCTTCCGAAATTTCAACTTTTTCTCCATGTTAGCATAATCTTGAGTTTGTTAGCTTACGAGTTTGTCTACATGAGGCTGAAGTGGGTGGTGTAGTCCATAGGATGGTGTGATCCACAAAGAGCCGGCATATATCTTGTTAGGGTGGATGATGAAGTCCACTGGATGGTCTATTTCACAGGTTACTAGCGAGGCTGGGTAGTCCAAGGCATAATTGAAGTGGTCTGTAAATTCGCCAAGTCAAAATTAGAGGGGAGAACGTTGGCAACAATCTAGCCGGCAATTTCACTTGTTGTGGTGCGAATGGATGAGTCGACAAGGGGTCAATCATCAACGAGCCTAAATCGGAGAAGCATCGAAGACAAGAGTCAAGATTAAGAAGAGATTGTTAGCATATTCTTGAGTTTGTTAGCTTACGAGTCAGAGTCTTGTATATAATAGTTGTCTATTTGCTAGAGTTAATCTGAGTTCGGCTAGGAGGTGTATGCTGGGAGGTAGACTCTAGATTAGGAGTCCAAGCATAGTTAGAGATGTCGAGGTCGGTAGCACCTGTCCGGTTGCTGCATATATATATGCAGGTAGTATACGTGAGATTTATAACACCGTGAGAAAAAGAAGAAAATAAAAGGAAGAAGGGGCACGACACGTGCCCTTAGCCAAAGTTTCCTTGCGCGTGTTCTTCGTCTACTTTGATGTGATCAATTCTAAGGGTCGAGTTCCAACACTCCAGGTGCTTCAAAATCTTGGGTTTGGGCTACACCATCACCCTCATCCTCGACAATCATATTGTACAGAGTAACACAACAAGTCATCGGCTGCCACAAAGTTTCTGACTCCCACGTCATTGCAGCGCTCTGAACAATTCCCCAACGAGCTTGAAGCACACCAAATGCCCTCCCCACATCCTTCCTAGCCTCTTCCTGCATTGTTGCAAAGTGGTTCTGTTTATTGCCACACGGTTCGGACATGGTCTTCACAAATGCCACCCACTGAGGATAGATACCATTGGCAAGATAATATCCCATGTTGTACTCTCGGTTGTTGACGGTGTAGTTACACCGTGGTGATTCCCCATTGCAAAGCGTCATGAACACCGGAGATTGTTGAAACACATTGATGTCATTGTGAGAACCCATAGTTAAGACACAAGGTTTAGGGTTTTGCGTGGGTGGTTGGCATCCAGCCTCACGTCTCAATATATAGATGATCACAATTACAATTATATACGTATATAAATACGTGTACAAGGACAATATACTAGACCCTATTTTACATGTCCCCTCAATCTGAACTACATACAAGATCCAGATTGGTTCTAAAACGGTCTAGCATATGTCTAGTAGCGGGTTTAGTAAATACATCCGCTAACTGATCATCTGTAGAAATAAACTTGACTTCCAGTTCACAAGCAGCTACACGTTCTCTCACAAAGTGGAAATCAGTCTCATGTGTTTAGTCCGAGCATGAAACACTGGATTCGCCGCCAGGTAAGTTGCCGCTAAGTTATCACACCACAATATAGGAGTGCGCTGCCGTGGGACTCCAAGTTCTGTGAGAACTGAGTCTATCCAAATGGCTTCATCCGCGCCATTGGCCAATGCCTTATACTCTGCCTCGGTGCTTGATCTCGAGACTGTGGGTTGCTTCTTCGAGCTCCAAGATACAAGGTTAGGTCCAACAAATATAGCAAAACCATCAATGGAGCGCTTATCATCAACACAATATGCCCAGTCTGCATCGGTGAATATACTCACTCCAGTAAATCTGGACTTACGAATCCGTAGTCCCATGTCTAGCGTACCTTTGACATATCTTAGAATACGCTTGACTGCTCTCCAATGATCCTCCGTTGGCTGAGACAGGAACTGACACAGTTTGTTCACTGCGATACCGAAAGGAGTCATCTCTACCCAGTAGTGGACCACTATGACGTGAGAGACTCTCGGATGTAGCAAGCGGAGTGGAAGTGGCCTTGCAGTTCTCCATATTGACGCGATGAAGAAGATCCAAAGCATACTTTTTCTGCGTCAAGGTCATGCCCCTGAATGAAAGGACGCTTCCAAACCAAGAAAGTACTCGAGGCGACCCAAATCTTTGATGAGAAAGCTAGCAGACAACGACTGCACAAGACGATCCACCACAACGGGGGTAGAGCCAGCAATCACAATATCGTCAACGTACACCAGCATGTATATCTGTATAGTACCCTGGGAGAAGATGAACAGAGATGCATATGATCTGGAGGCAACAAACCAAGCTGCGAAAGGCGCTGACTCAAACGAGCATACCAGGCACAGGGCGACTGCTTGAGACCATAAATAGACTACTGAAGTTTGCAGACATGAGAGGGGTAAGTGGCATCCTCAAACCCAGGTGGCTGCTGCATGTACACATCTTCGGCCAAGAACCCATGTAAAAAGGCATTGCTCACATCAATCTGTCGGAGGCTCCAACCACGAGACACAGCAAGAGACAGAACCAAGCGAACCATGGCAGGCTTCACCACCGGGCTAAAAGTATATCCGTAGTCAATCCCATGCTGTTGAGTGAAACCGCGAGCAACAAGACGAGCTTTGTGCTTATCAACAGACCCATCTGGACGATGCTTGGTTTTGAAAATCCACTTGCAGCTCACAATATTAACACCAGGTGGCCGAGGCACCAACACCCAGGTGCTAGTGTGACGGAGAGCAGCAAACTCCTCGGACATGGCGGCACGCCAGGCAAGTTCACCCAGAGCATCACGATGGGAAACCAGCGCGGCGAAGAAGGCATGGCGGCGAGAGTCATACCAAACCGTGCCATCAGTGTAAGACTTCTCCTTGCGCATATGATCACGATGACGTGTAACCATAGCATGCGCCAGAGCTGCATCGTCGGTAGGAGAAGACGATGGCGACGAGGGGTCGGCCGAGGGTGTCACGGCTGAGGGGACCTCAGCAAGTGGCGACACGGGCAGAGAGACAATGGTGTCCTGGACCGACCCAAGCGAGGGTGGCGGCCCGGGCGACGGACCGGGCAAGGGTGGCGACCCAGACGCGTCCGCGGTCGCGCCATCGGGCGAGGCAGCCGCGTCTGCCTCGGGTGGCGGGACATGCACATCGGGCGCATCAGGAGGCGTCGGAGCAGCAACATGTACCTGGGGGGAACTCAAAGCAATATCACCTGCAAAAGACAAGTTAGGTGACAAATAGGACAAGTCATATTTACGCACATGAACATCCGGAACCGGTTCATTGGAGGGAAAAGTGAGTGCATGTTCAAGAGAAGCAGGATCAACCGAAACGCCGGGTTGAGAGTAAGGGAACACAGTCTCGTCGAAAAAAACATCGCGAGAGATGTATATCTGACCGGAGGTACGGTCAAGACACTTATAGCCATTATGCAAAGGACTATAGCCAAGGAAAACACACATCTTGGACCGAAACTCAAGCTTGTGAGCATTGTACTTGCGGAGACTAGGCCAGCAAGCACACCCAAAAATCCAAAGGGAGGAGTAGTTAGGCTGAACACGAAATAGACGGAACAGAGGTGTGTCATTGTTGAGAACCAGAGTGGGCATACGGTTGATGAGGTAACATGCCGTGAGAAAAGCCTCATCCCAAAACCGAAGTGGAAGAGAGGAGTGCGCAAGCAAGGAAAGACCGGTCTCGACCAAATGTCGGTGTTTGCGCTCAGCAATACCATTCTGCTGAGAGGTATGTGGACATGACACTCGGTGAGAGATGCCCGTGCGTTGAAGGTAGCGATGCAGTTTGTGGTATTCACCACCCCAGTCGGACTGAACAACCTTGATTTTATAATTCAGAAGGCGTTCAACATGAGCCTGAAAGTTGTAGAAAACTTGCTCAACATCAGACTTGTGTTTAAGCAAATAAATCCAGGTGAAGCACGTGTAGTCATCAATAAAACTAACATAATACTTGTACCCTCCCGACAAAGCAAGAGGGGGACCCCAAACATCTGAATGTATTAATTCAAGAGGTACAATAGTGATATGAAATGAAGTAGAATAAGGTAGTTGATGACTCTTAGCACGCTGACAGGCATCACAAACTAACGATGAATTATTTGAACTAGAACACGGAAGTTCATGACTCCAAACAATGGAAGTGACCACATTATTTGTAGGATGACCAAGACGTTGATGCCATTGCGACGATGAAACTCGAACACCGGAGGAGGCATGGCAAGACGATGAAGATTACGCACGAGCGAAGGGGACCGGATATACCCCCCCTAACTTCTACCGTGAAGGATGACGTGCCTGGTTGCTTTGTCCTTAACAAGGAAAAAAACGATGATGAAATTCAACAAACACATCATTATCACAAAGAAGACGATAAACAGAGAGAAGATGCTGGCTGATGTGTGGAACATGAAGGATGTTACGCAGTTTAAGAGATGAACCGGGTAAACGCGAATGACCAATGTGTAAAATAGACAAACCTGCACCATTGGCCACCTGAACCCGATCCTTGCTGTCATAGCGCTTGTGAACCTGGAGGCGCTCAAAATCATTAGTCAAGTGGTCCATTGCCCCGGTATCCAGCACCCAAGGAAAGTTGACGGTGTTGGTGGAGGCCGAGTTGGCGGAGTGGGAGTTGTGATCGTGATCATAGCGCTTGCGACAGTCGTCGGCTTCATGGCCCTAGTTCTTACAAATTTGGCACCGGGGACGCCAGCGGTTGCGACCCCACCTCCTCCGCCGTTGTTGCCGGCGTTGCCCCCTCCACCTTGCTGGCCATTGCCGGCATAACCAGCATTGCGGTCACGGCCTCCGGTGTTGCCGCCATTACCGCCCTGGCGGCTCTGCCCTGGCTGGCCATGTCCATCAGCCAGGCGCCCCCCACCGTGAGAGGGATAGGGATCGGAGTAGGGCACGCGTCCGCCCATGCCGTACGAACCCGAACGGGTCACGACGTTCGCGGAGGGAGACCACCCCTCCACCGCACTCTGCTGTGCCTGCAGTGCCTCAAAGGACAGAACCAATGAGTAAAACTGGAGTAGGGCATGGGTGCGTTGCTCACGCTCAAGGAGGCATCGATGGAGTCGTAGGCGGAGCCGAGGCCAGTGAGGATGTGATCGATAAGTTCATCATCGCGGATCGGAGAGCCGGCGGCGGCCATAGTGTCGGCCAGGGCTTTCATCTTGTGCATGTATTCTGCGGCAGACAGATCGTCCTACCTCAGCGACTGAAGTTGCCGCCGGATGTGGCGGACATTGGCGCGGCTCTGGGTGCCAAACATGACGGCGACGTCTGTCCACACCGCATGCGCCGATTCACAGCCAATGAGTTGGCATGCAATATCCTCATCCATGGAGGTGAGACACAAGGTTAAGGGTTTTGCGTGGGTGGTTGACATCCAACCTCACGTCTCAATATATAGATGATCACGATTACAATTATATACATATATAAATACGTGTACAAGGACAATATACTAGACCCTATTTTACACCCATCATTCCAAAGAAAGCATGCCAAATCCATAAGTCATGTGATGCCACCGCTTCTATTATGATGGTGACCTGTCTAGTGTGTCCTTGATGCATTCCCACAAACTTTTGAGGCAGTTCTTCCATTTGCCAATGCATGCAATCAATTGGTACGAGCATTTTTGGAAACCCCCTTGCCTCTCCAATAGCCAACAACTTCTCCGTGTCCTGCGCATTTGGTTCTCTGAGATACTCAAATCCAAACACCTCCACCATGGCGCGGGCAAACTTGACAGTAGTCTTCAAGCACGTGCTCTCCCCCATCCCAACAATCTCACCAATGGCATCTGCATCAGTACCAAGTGCAAGCATTCTCAGAGTAGCCGTGCACTTCTGCTTGGCAGAGAAAGAGAGTTGTCTGTGGCAATCCCTTGTGAGCTTGAAGTAGTCGTCGTGTTCCTCCACTCCCTCCACAATGCGCAAAAAATGGTTTCCGCATGCGAAAATGGCGACGAAACCATGGATCATCCGGAAAAGTAGGGTTGGGAGTAAAGTAGTCCCTGTGCAGTAGCTTTGCTCGAGACACCCTGTCCCGGTTGATCACTCTTCTCCCTTTGATTAAGCCCCTTAAGTTGAGAATATGCTCCACTTGCTGGTCCATTTCCTCTTGCATGCTCATGAGCATAATCATCTCCACTTCTTCATCTGAATCCGAGGAATCGAAGAACTCATCTCGAATCATTTGCTCAAGCTCCGTCGGTCCATATTCCTCATCCGACGAAGCATTGTAATCCATCGTTTTCCCTAAAAAAATCACAAAAAATACGGTCGGACAATGTGTCGAACTCATGAAGCGCAAGGCAGAGCCAGAGAGTTGCCGGACATACCATGGTGGCGTCCGCGCCGGCGACGACGTCTCCCGCGACGAGGACGGGAGAGAGAACTGCTCTGCCAGAGCTAGCGGTGCAGAGGCTAGGAACAACTACGGAGCGCGCGCCGCGACGGAGCTATGAGACGGACGGCGTTGAGGAGGAAGAAAAAAAGAGGAGGTAGCAAATGGATCCGGCCGGTCTTGAGATAAATTTGATGCAATTTGCGGTGGGGTCGGGATGTCGGGTCAGACGTGACGGGCGTGCCCGGTCGCCCCTATATCCGCCCCATATTTAGACTGGATATGAGGGGTGTCGATCAGCCCGAGCGTTTGAGGCTCGTTTGAGGCGCCCGTCTGGCTCAAAATTTTACGACCGGACAGTGACCGGGCGGCCCGCTCGGGTTTATGAGGGAGGTATGAGGCGCCCGGCTGTAGATACTCTTAGCCTTTTGACGATTGGAATTTTTAGGCTCCTTTTCTGGGATACATATATGCTATATTCGGCACAGATTATAGGTTTTTTAGGGCACAGATTATAGTTTCTATTGCGTAAACCATAACGGCAATATTGTTCCATATCATGAGATCATCGTTAGATGCACAAAACCTTAGCGCAATTAGAGTCAATGATGCACGTCGGCGCAATAGTAGATCGCCAACCTTCTCCTCGCGGAGAGCACGGGCAAGCCGCCCATGTGTAGAAGGTGCAACGCCTCAAAGATATTCACATGTACAACATGACAGGTCCGGCGGCAATCTGCTAGATCTGCCCACAAGACTTGGATGTGGAGGTGATGTCGGCTAGGGTTGCTAAAACCCATGAAAAAAAAGCTTTTGATAGTGACAAAAAATGCACGCAACGACAATTTAGTCACATTACCAGCAGCGCAAGCATAAATTACTGAAACTAGCAGCGTGCGAGCTGTGCGAACACATACGATGCACCATGGATGCATACCAGCCAGGAACTTCTAGCAGCGTGCAAAGGAATGAAACATCACTAGTAATACGAAATCTGACAACGTGTGGCCGAAATCTAGATGTTGCTTCTTTTATTATATGTATATATATAAATATATGTCGTTTAGTTAAATTTAAAGGACCTTTTACAGTGAGTTGCTTTGTTTGAATTTTGCAATTACTTTAATGAAAAACAGATGTACACTAAATAATCAGAAAAAGAAAATCCCATAACACTTTAATTCAAATCCTAAAATCTTTAAAACTAACTAGCGGTGTTTAGTAAAGAGTTGAGCACTACTAGTGACGGAGGTAAATCCAACATATCTCGCGTACAGGGTAGTGATAGTAACAAGGACACGGGGTTTTTGCCCGGGATCAGACTCTCCGAAGAGATAATACCCTATGTCCCGCTTGTATTTATTGCTTTAGATGGAGTAAAAAGTACAGATGATCTACCACGAGATTAGTGTTTGTCCTACGAGCCATACCCCTTGGTTTATATAGATAACGGGGGTCTTTGGTTACAACAACCTAGTAGGCTACATATGCGGAGAAATGAGCCCCCGACGAATTCTATATCTTCGAGTACATGAGAAGCCATCACGAGTCTTCTATTTTATGCACCATGGGTCGTTCAATGTGGATGTTGGAGTGCGTTCTCCAGACACCAGGGATCAAGGATACCCTGTATTTGTGAGCACGGTCAGGGGCTAAAACGCCTAGCCAATCAACTCTCAAAGGCACGCGAAAAGACAAGGACACAAAGGGATTTTATACAAGTTCATGTTGCCATCTTGGTGTAAAACCCTACGTCCTGTTGGTATTTGATATAATCGGAAGAGTACAAGTGCTCAAGTGTTACAAAATAGGTGGTCGGGGGGAGACCAGTGATGGTCAGGGTACTACTTAGAGTGCCCGATCACTCCTAGTTCTCTTCTCTCTCTCCTCCTTTCTTCTAGTCCTGCTTAAGGATCGGTGTGATGTTGTGTGTCTGCCTATTCTCGCTTGTCCCTCCTTTGACGACGGTCCTCCCCTTATATAGGCACGGGGGTACCACACTTGGTCTGTGAAATAACCTACAAGGTAATATACAAAAATGATAGTTGGTCCGATTAGTCCACTTGCTCCTGGCGCATGACAGTAGATGAGCTGACACTGCTCAGTGCCAGGTGCTCGAGTGCATTCCCCTACGTGACGTGACGCGCCGCACCGCCCCCTCCTACTTTACGCCGCACCAGTGTTTCGTCTTGTCACACGCCCCTCGGGTCGTCGTGATGATGACCCTATACGCACCCATGCATCGGGCTACACTGGGTAGACTGGCAAGGCATTTAATGTCTGGTCGGTGGTGTGCGCTGCAAGGCCAACTTCTCTGGCCAGAGCGTGTCCTGTTTGTATAGGGAATCAGACCCCCATCGCGTCACTGCTGATGTCAAGGTCCTTCTCGGGGATCTTCTGCGGCTATTTTCCTCTAGGTTTGCATTTTGTACATCCCAAACTAACCTTTTTTCACCGTGTTGTATTTATGAACTTGGTTAGCACATCATAATATTGCATTCCCTCTGAGTGGGTGCGTATTCACAACATATTAAGCATATCCTATGTTTTAATATTCCGCTAGTAACCCCCGGGCCCACCTACAATGTTCTTTGAATGTGGTCAAAGGAGAGGGCGTGTGCCCGAATCACAATGTGGGTGGGCCTACTAAAAATAAGTAGCTGCGTCCACCTCAGAAATTACTTCTACCGTGACCGGTGGTGGGAAAAGAAGTAGCTTTTGTGCGATAGTAATGCCGACGACTTGGCGCTCGGTAAGGTAAAAAGATATGACATGGCTGCTCGATAGGAGATAATGACCACAGTCTCGGTCCTTGTCTTGAAGCTGACTACCCCGATACCCGAGAAGACTTTATTAAATGCTCATCTTGGGGCTCGCCTTGTCCACGGCCACTATTCCGCTTGTGACTATAAAAGAGAGGGAGGTTCCCCCCGGGCTCCACCATCCCAATCGCTATTGCCCCATCCATTGCCTCAGTTGCCACCATGTCTATAAACCGTGCTTCTCCTCAGGGTTCCTCTTCTCGATATCCCCCCTTCCTTCGTTCTGTTCACCGCTCAAGGCTGGAAGTGAGTGCTCTTAGCCTGGTTCCATCAAGCATGGTTAGGGCTCCTCCGCCTCTGCCCTGCCCCATCCTCGGGGTGCGCCGCCCGCTTCTTCTTCAAGGGGTGCGAGCAGTGTTTCCGCCTCCTGTCCCAGTGCTGATCCAGGCTCCGCCTAGGGTGAGCACGGAGGCGCTTGCACCGATGCAGGTAGTCCACATCGTCCACGAGTTCTTCTCCAAACACTCGGGCGGATGGTGGCGGTTTATTTCGCCCAGGTGCATGCTTGCCGTTCTAGGACGATCCACCTTCGAGATGCTATGGCCTCCTGGATTAAAGCTTCTCGTGCCGCTCAGGGGGTGTGGGAGCGCATCCAGTCAAACCCTCTACTAGAGCCGCTGGTGGGCCCGCAGATCGACGTCGTGCTCTCTCAGGTGAACCGGGGGATCAACTTCCTTGCCATCCATATCGTACCGGAGGCGTACACTAAAGAATGCACGGAGATAGGAGCCCCGGAGCCTCCTCTTCTGGCGTGGCAGATCCTTGGTTGGGCTATGGAGCAAACGGGCTCTGAGGATCCTTCGTGGGCCGCCCAATGGGTTTGCCTTCAGGGGCTTCTCCCCGAGAACCCGCTCGGGGCTCCATTGTTAGCACCGGCGGGGGACCCCTCGACTGATCTTAGCCTCTAGGGTGGTTTTATCTTTTTCTTATGTAATGGGCTCCATGAGAGCCTCATCCTCAACTAGCTTTCGGGTGTCCCTGTCCAAGGGACCAATTTTGTAAAGAGTTGAAGCATACTCATTCTATGTACTTTTGTTGGTCCATGAAGGGGATATCATTTTTTTGTTTTTGGAAGTTTTCATTTATCGGAATGTATCATAGTGCCTAGCCGCGACTCCAGGGCTTTACCGTTGCATCCGTCCGATTTCCATGTGGCATGTCTGGATGTGACCCTAGGGCTTGGTAGGTTATGTTAGTTCATGAGAACGTATCATGGTGCTTGGTCATGACTCCAGGGCTTCCCTTCGCGTCGTGGTGTGCCTAGCTACGACCCCGGGGCTTGGAAAATTGGCATCAATGGTCGTCGTGTTCCTGGGTGCAACAGCATGGCTTCGTGCTTAAAAAACCTGAGCTAGGTTGCGCCTGAGCTCGGTGCGTGGGCACGAATCCAGGGCTTCAGGTGCGGCCAGTTCGCGCTCTTCAGCATGCGGTGGGCCGCTTCTAGTTAAGAGACGTCTGGCCCCTCCCTCATAGCTTCCTTCTAAGAGAGGGAGGTCAGAAGGGAGCCCCCCGTCAACATTTGGCAGACCACTTCTATTTGGAGGATTTGATTGTTTCCCGTAGCCTTTTTCGGAAAAGGCTATAGGAGAACCCTCGTCGGCATGTGGTGGACCACTTCCGATTGAGGGTTGGGTCGGCCTGATAAATCACCCCTAGAGGGACTCTAGGGAAGGCGTCCCCATCAGTTTGCAACAGACTGCTCATGGTTGGCATTTACTCGCTTCCCCTAGGCCTCCCGGGGCATGGCTTATCAGTCTGATGGCATGAGGGGACGTCCTCGTCCTTTCGTGTGTTCGCGGCCTTCGTTTTGTTTTTATAAGGATGAGAACAGCCCAAGGGGAAATGGTAGGTGTAGCGACCCCCTACCTCCCCTCCTCATGCCTCTCCCGTTCGCAATTCCTTTTTGGAACTGATTAGACAAGCATATTAGATACAACTTTTCTGAAAACAACGGGTAGAATGTTACCCCAACTAGCTTGCATTACGGAAAATGTGGTCACGCTCGATGCCATGGAGCGTTTGATGTGGATCTGTCACTATGTGCTTCTCGTCCACCCCTTGACGGACCCTTTATTGTGCCCCGGAGGTCGCCCGCCTCATTCCCGACCTCTCCATCTTGTCCTCCCAGCTCTGGCCTTGCTCCCGTCTCGATTGCACCTATCGTAGGCCAAGATGCTCCAAGCGTCATAATGTGTTTTCTCGGGAGGATGGTCCCAATGACGGGGCCCGACCCTCCTTCCTTTTCTCCCATGCCCCGACATGTTCACCCTTATCACAGTGCCCGGTGGAACCAGGGGGACAAACAAGGTAGGTTCGGCTATCCCACCATGCCACTTATTGTGCCAATGCCTGATCGACCCATGCAACTCTCGGACATGCATGTGCTCCAGGCGTTGTCTTGCAATCCCGACCATCTCCATGATTTTTCGCAGCCACGGGCTCAGTGAAGATTGGTCGTTGATGGATACTGGTGGATGTAGGAGGAAAGGTTGTGTGTGTACCAAGGCCGAGGCTGGGGTCATTCAATTGGCATATGGGTGATCAGTCGGATGCATAGCAACCCTGAAATCGGCGGGCCTTTGGCAGCGTGATTCTCAGCATGGTTATTCCCCTCTGGTGGGAATAGCCCAAACTCTCCCAAAGGCGGGTATCACCCTGCCATACCTTGGCGTATCAGTCGCCCGTGCAAGCTGATTCTTAAGATTTAGCCCACTACGTGGCACACTAGATGTCGAAGTGCATTCTCCAGACACCAGGGATCAATGGTACCCTATATTTGCGAGTTAGGCCAGGGGCTAAAATGCCTAGTCAATCAGCTCTCAAAGGCACACAGAAAGACAAGGACACGAGGGATTTTATACAGGTTCAGGCTTCCATCTTGGCGTAAAACACTACGTGCTGTTGGTATTTAATATAATCAGAAGAGTACAAGTGATCAAGTGTTACAAAAGAGGTGGTCAGGGGAGACCAGTGATGGTCGGGGTACTACCTAGAGTGGTGGATTGCTCCTAATTCACTCCTCTCTCCTCCTTTCTTCTAGTCCTGCTTGAAGATGGGTGCGATGTTGTGTGTTTGCCTATTATTGCTTGTCCCTCTTTAGACCACGGTCCCCCCCTATACATGCCTCTAGGTGGCACAATAGTATGGTGGTTTGATAGTAGAAGTAACAGTGATGGTAGCGATTTTGTAGTGATTGTAACAACAACAACAACAACATTACTAACTCAGCAAAGACAATATGAGCAAAGCGTAGGCATTGGATCAACGATGGATATCTGTATGGATGACATTCCATCATGTAACAGTCACAAGCTAGAGCGATACACAAGAACTCCAATCCATCAATTCAATGTAGGCATGTATTCCGTATATAGTCATACATGCTTATAATAAGAACTTGAATCACATCTTTTGTCCTACCCTCCCATGGCAGCGGGGTCCATAAGGAAATCTAAGGGATATTAAGGCCTCCTTTTAATAGAGAACCGGAGCAAAGCATTAACACATGGTGAATACATGCACTCCTCGAATTACAGTCATCCCTAGAGAGTATCCCAATTATTGTCACCTTGGGGTCTACGGTTCAGAACAATAACAAGTGCCTACAACTAGCAGATAGAATCAAGAACTCAAATATATCGATGAAAACATAAAGCGTTTAGACCTGAAATCATGGCACTCAGGCCCTAGTGACAAGCATTAAGCATAGTAAAGTCATAGCAGCATCAATCTCAGAACATAGTGGATACTAGGGATCAAACCCTAACAAATTGACTCGATTACATGAAAAATCTCATCCACCCCCATCACCGTCCAGCAAGACTACGAAGCAACTACTCATTCCCGGTGATGAGTATCATGGAATTGTTGATGAAGAAGGGTTGATGATGAGGATGGCGACGAATCCCCCCTCTCCGGAGCCCCGAACTGACTCCAGAACAACCCTCCCGATGAAGAACATGAGGTGGTGGCAGCTCTGTTTTGTAAAACGTGATGAAAATTTTCTACCTATATTTTCTTGGGAAGACATAATTTATAGGCTTGGAATTAGGTCAAAGGAGTCTCATGGGCCCCACAAGACATTAGGGCACGCCCTTGGGCTTATGCGCACCCTGTTGCCTTGTGTGCAGTAGGTGGACCCCGTCAAGTAGATCTCCGTTCCAGTATTTTTGTTTATTCAATAAAAAATCTCCTCAAAGTTTTGTCTGATTCTGAGAACTTCTATTTCTGCACGAAAACAACACCATGGTAGTTATGGTGAAAAGAGCACCAATATGTTTTTTTCATGCAAATTAGAGTCCAAAACAAGAGCAAAAGTGTTTGGAAATGTAGATACGACGGAGACGTATCAACTCCCCCAAGCTTAACTCATTGCTTGTCCTCAAGCAATTTAGTTGATAAATTGAAAGTGATAAAGAAAATTTTTTACAAACTCTTTTGTTTTTGTTGCCCTATATAAGCTTAACTAGTAACCAAGTTTTTAGCAAAAATCATGAACTAACCATGTGAATGATAACACTTAGAACTCACATTTACTTATATCAATGGCATAATCAACTAGCGAGCGATAATAACATATCCCAAATGCCAACAATTTGTCAAAATAATCATGATATAATATGATAACATGGTATCTCGCTAGCCCTTTCCGAGACCTCAAAACATAAATGCAGAGCACCTCTAAACTTCAAGCAGCAATAAACATTGTAATTTAGAGTAGAGGAGATCCAGTCATGCTCACATCCTACATTAACTAGACTCAATGCATGTTAAACTAAGAATGACAATAGCTCTCTCTATGTTGGTGCATGAATGAGAAGATGATGACTCAACAATGGAAGTAAGCAATGTGAAATTAAATATAAGGCCCCTTCGTAGAGGGAAGCAGAGATTTGTAAAGGTGACAGAGCTCGAAGCTTAAGATAGAGATGAATACATTTTTTAGTGGTGTGCCTTTCCTTGTCAACGTCACGACAAAGGATTTCAACATCGTCCAAGCTAAACACATCATTGGTAGTTCCCATGCAGAAATGAAAAGTTTAACTCAACCATACAAACACACACAATGGCTAGCCAAATCCACGGGTGCCCTCCAAACAATCAAGTTTCCAGGGGGAGTCTTGTTTTGTTATATATTTTTTTTCTTTTTGTTTAACGGGACTGGGCATCCTAATTACCAGCCTCTCTCATGCAAAACGAGTGAATAAACTCTCTTCATGAGAATAACCCACTTAGCATGGAAGATATTGACCGCCCCGTCCCTCCATAAGCGCCACGAGCACACAAAACAAATGTTTATTTGAATGATTAGAGGTGGCACATGCAAATTACCTGTAACTGAAGGGTAATGCCGTATATAGATAGATATGGTCAAATTTTTTGGGACAACTTTGGGTTTAGAATTTTGGATGCACAAGAAGTATTCCTGCTTAGTACAGGTGAAGACTAGCAAATAAATTGAGAAGCGACCAACTAGAGAGTGATAATGGTCATAATCATGCATTGCGAACATTTAACAAACATGAGCATGAGTAGGATATAAACACTCTCAACATAAATATCATAAAGGATGCATTGGTTTTGAATCAACTACATGTTTAAACATGTGCTAAGTCAAGCTACTTGAATTCTTTAGAGGAGGATACCGTCCTAACATACTAATTCACAACTATTTTAATGCATGTTCATGATACGTCTCCAACGTATCTATAATTTTTGATTGCTCCATGCTATATTATCTACTGTTTTAGACAATATTGGGCTTTATTATCCACTTTTATATTATTTTTGGGACTAACCTATTAAACGGAGGCCCAGCCCAGAATTGCTGTTTTTTTGCCTATTTCAGTGTTTCGAAGAAAAGGAATATCAAACGGAGTCGAAACGGATCGAAATCAACTAGAGAAGTTATTTTTGGAAGGAAAGCTACCGGAAAAGCTTGGAGTGCACGTCAGGAAAGAAGGTAGGTGCCCACGAGGGTGGGGGGCGCGCCCACCCCCCCAAGGGCGCGCCCCCCTGCCTCGTGGCCCCCTATGACGCCCCCGATTCAATTGTACACTAATCATACACGCAAATGTGTACGATCAAGATCAGGGACTCACGGAAGATATCACAACACAACTCTACAAATAAAATAAGTCATACAAGCATCATATTACAAGCCAGGGGCCTCGAGGGCTCGAATATAAGAGCTCGATCATAGACGAGTCAGCGGAAGCAACAATATATGAGTACAGACATAAGTTAAACAAGTTTGCCTTAAGAAGGCTAGCACAAACTGGGATACAGATCGAAAAAAGTGCAGGCCTCCTACCTGGGATCCACCTAAACTACTCCTGGTCGTCGTCAGCGGGCTGCACATAGTAGTAGGCACCTCCCGAGTAGTAGTAGTCGTCGTCGACGGTGGCGTCTGGCTCCTGGACTCCAATGTCTGGTCACAGCAATCGAGTATAGGTAAGGGGAAAAGGGGGAGAAAAGCAACCGTGAGTACTCATACAAAGTACTCGCAAGCAAGGAACTACACTACATATGTATGCACTGGTATCAAATGGAATAAGGGTATCATATGTGGATTGAACTGCAGAATGCCAGAATAAGAGGGGGATGACTAATCCTGTCGAAGACTATGCTTCTGGCAGCCTCCGTCTTGCAGCATGTAGAAGAGAGTAGAATGAAGTCCTCCAAGTAGCATCGCATAGCATAAACCTACCCGGCAATCCTCTCCTCGTCGCCCTGTGAGAGAGCGATCACCGGTTGTATCTGGCACTTGGAAGGGTGTGTTTTATTAAGTATCCGATTCTAGTTGTCATAAGGTCAAGGTACAACTCCAAGTCGTCCTGTTACCGAAGATCACGGCTATTCGAATAGATTAACTTCCCTGCAGGGGCGCACCACATAACCCAACACGCTTGATCCCATTTGGCCGGACACACTTTTCTGGGTCATGCACGGCCTCGGAAGATCAACACGTGGCAGCCCTACCTAGGCACAACAGAGAGGTCAGCACGCCGGTCTAAATCCTATGGCGCAGGGGTCTGGGCCCATCGCCCATTGCACACCTGCACGTTGCGAGGGCGGCCAGAAGCAGAACTAGCCCCATTAATACAAGAGCAGGCTTACGTTCCAATCCGGCGCGCGCTGCTCAGTCGCTGACGTCACGAAGGCTTCGGCTGATACCAGGACATCGAGTGCCCATAACTGTCCGCGTAGATGGTTAGTGCGTATAGGCCAGTAGCCAGACTCATATCAAATACCAAGATCTCGTTAAACGTGTTATTTTGAAATAACCGCGAACGCCGACCAGGGCCAGGCCCACCTCTCTCCTAGGTGGTCTCAACCTGCCCTGTCGCTTTGCCACAAAGATCCACTCAGAGGGCCGTCGGGACAAACGTCCTTTCAGACCCAATCCGTGGATCACTCGCGGGTACTCCTACAAGCCGACCCGTCTTTAGTCACCTCAAGTATCATATATAAAGTATATAGTATATACCCGTGATCACCTCCCGAGTGATCACGGCCCGATAGTATAGCATGGCAGACGGACAAGAATGAAAGGGCCTCTGATGGATAAACTAGGCATCCTATAACTAAGCATTAGGATGCAGGTAAAGGTAACAACAGTTGATAGCAACAATGACAGCCTATGCACATCAGGATAGGATTAACGGAAAGCAGTAACATGCTACACTACTCTAATGCAAGCAGTATAGAGGAGATTAGGCGATATCTGGTGATCAGGGGGGCTTGCCTGGTTGCTCTGGCAAGAGAGAGGGGTCGTCAACACCGTAGTCGTACTGGGTAGCAACGGCGTCGGTCTCGGTGTCTAGCGAGAGAAGAGGGGGAAGAAACAATAAATATATTGCAAACAAATGCATGACATGACAAAGCGTGATGCTAGGTGTGCCCTAACGCGGTACGAGGTGGTACCGGTGAAGGAGGAAACATCCGGGAAAGTATTCCCGGTGTTTCGCGTTTTCGGACAGAGGAGCCGGAGGGGGAAAAGTTGCGAGTTTGATATGTTAGGGGTGTGTGGCGGACGAACGGGCTGCGTATCCGGATTCGTCTCGTCGTTCTGAGCAACTTTCATGTACAAAGTTTTTCATCCGAGTACGGTTTATTTTATATTAATTTTAAAGTTTTAAATCATTTTTAATTTATTTTAATTAATTAAACGAATTATTGGCTATCATGACATCAGCGGTCAAAGTTGACCGTTGACCAGTCAACGGATGGGTGGGTCCCATTTGCCATTGACTGGGATTAACTAAACAGGTTAATTAGTTTAATTACTTGATTAGGTTAACTAATTCTAATTAGTTTAGTTAAACAAAATTAATTAACTTAATTATTTCACTAATTAATTAATTATTACTTTTACTAATTTTATTTCCATTATTATTATTATTTTTAACAATCTGGGCAGTGGGCCCCGTTTGGAAGTGGCTAGCGAGCGAGCAACGGGCGCTGGGCGCCAGCCTGATAAGGCACTCGCCCAGCCAGCCGTGGGGCACCGGCGGCCAAGTGCCCGGCCGGAGGCGGCGACCGGACCGGCGAGCGGGAGGCGCGGTGGCCGTGGGGGGAGGGGGCGCTGTGGTGGCTGCCGCGCAAGAGCAGCAGCAGCGACGAGCGCGGCGAGGCCCCGCGCGCGAGCGTGCAGCAAGGGCGCGAGGCGGGATGGCGACGCGGGTCTTGCAGCAGGCCAGGGGCGAGGTGCAACGGCGCGAGGCGAGGGTGTGTGCGCGGTTAGCGGGGCACGGGCGCGCACGACGAAGGCCGAGCGCGGGCGGGAGGAGGGGCCCCAGGACGCGCGCGCGGCGGCTGCGGGGCCTGGGGTGCCGTTGCGAGCAGGGGAGGAGGCGCGCGCGGGCGCGCGTCAGGGATGAGCGAGGCGCGGGACGCGCGTGGTGCGAGTACGACCCAGAGCGTGGGTAGCGCGCGACTGCGGAGGGGGCAGGCGGCGGCCTCTGAGCGGCAGCAGGCACGGGAAGGGGAAGAGGAGGAGATGCCGAGGCCTCACCACGGGGTCGTGGGGTCTAGGCAGTGGAGGGCGAGGAGGAGGACGGGGACGTCATTCCGACGGGGAGGTAGGCCGTTGTGGTGGCTTCGGGCAGTGGCGGGGTCCGTTGACGACGTCGGGAGAGGACGGCGAGGCAACGACGGAGACGGGGCGCAGGGACGAGGCGGCGGTTCGGGCGGCGGCGGCGATTGGCGGGGCCGGCAACGACAGGCGTCGGGGCGGCCGTCTCCTCCCGATCCAATCGGGAGAGATGGGGGGAGGGAGATATTTCTGCCGGGGGGAGTGGGGGTGTGTCGGTGTGTACTAGGGGAGTGGGGGTGGGGGGGGGTGGGGAGGTTATGGGGTGAGAGTGGGCTGGCCTGGCGGCCTGGTGGGTTGATGCCCAAGGGGGTGGGGTTTGCTTTTCACTTTTTTTGTTAGTTTTGTTTCCTGTTTTGTTCTTTTCCTTTTTCTTTATTTTCTTTTCTATTTTAATTTAAGTTCCTCTTTTATTTTAGTTTTATAAATTATAAAAGTAGTCCCTACTTTAGTGTAACTATATATACTAGTGCCATATTAACTATGGCACCCAAATAAAATAGTTTAGTATTGTACTAAATATAAAAGGCATTTATTTAATTGTTTAAGATGTTGTTCTATCTATTTTAGTGTATTTAAACAATTTATAAAAATGTGGTTTCACCATCATAATCATCTAGAATTTATTTGCTACATTTCGAACACTTTAGACTTAACATTTGAAAACTTTTATTGTCTGACTTGATTTTGAATTTGAATTCGGACGGGATTTGAATCTTTGCGAGATTAGCAACAGTAATCATGGGGACGTGGCATCATTAGTAGAAGTTTACTGTAGCTTAAATATCCGAGCGTCACACCCCCCCTTCGGTCCACCGACGTGCTTCTTTCACCCATATATACCTACATATCCTAAAACTTCCAAAACAGAGATTAGATCAGGAGTTCCGCCGCTAGAAGCCTCCGTAGCCACCAAAAACCAATCTAGACCTGTTCCGGCACCCTGCCGGAGGGGGCAATCCCTCTCCGGTGGCCATTTTCTCATCCCGGTGCTCTCCATGACGAGGAGGGAGTAGTTCTCCCTCGGGGCTGAGGGTATGTACCAGTAGCTATGTGTTTGATCTCTCTCTCGCGCGTGTTCTTGAGATGATACGATCTTGATGTATCACGAGCTTTGCTATTATATTTGGATCCTATGATGTTTCTTCCCCCCTCTACTCTCTTGTAATGAATTGAGTTTCCCCTTTGAAGTAATCTTATCGGATTGAGTCTTTAAAGATTTGAGAACACTTGATGTATGTCTTGCCGTGCGTATCTGTGGTGACAATGGGATACCACGTGATTCACTTGATGTATATTTTGGTGATCAACTTGCGGGTTCCACCCATGAACCTATGCATAGGGGTAGGCACATGTTTTCGTCGTGATTCTCCGATAGAACTTTGGGGCACTCTTTGAGGTCCTATGTGTTGGTTGAATAGATGAATCTGAGATTGTGTGATGCATATCGTATAATTATACCCACGGATACTTGAGGTGACATTGGAGTCTCTAGGTGACATTAGGGTTTTGGTTGATTTGTGTCTTAAGGACTTATTCTAGTACGAACTCTAGGGCTACTTGTGACACTTATAGGAATAGCCCAACAGATTGATTGGAAAGAATAACTTTGAGGTGGTTTCGTACCCTACCATAATCTCTTCGTTTGTTCTCCACTATTAGTGACTTTGGAGTGACTCTTTGTTGCATGTTGATGCATAGTTATGTTATCCAATTATGTTATTATTGTTGAGAGGACTTGCACTAGTGAAAGTATGAACCCTAGGCCTTGTTTCCTAGCATTGCAATATCGTTTATGCTCACTTTTATCATTAGTTACCTTGCTGTTTTTATTTTTTCAGATTACAAAAACCATTATCTACTATCCATATACCACTTGTATCACCATCTCTTCGCCGAACTAGTGCACCTATACAAATTACCATTGTATTGGGTGTGTTGGGGACACAAGAGACTCTTTGTTATTTGGTTGCAGGGTTGCTTGAGAGAGACCATCTTCATCCTACGCCTCCTACGGATTGATAAACCTTAGGTCATCCACTTGAGGGAAATTTGCTACTGTCCTACAAACCTCTGCACTTGGAGGCCCAACAACATCTATAAGAAGAAGGTTGTGTAGTAGACATCAAGCTCTTTTCTGGCGCCGTTGCCGGGGAGGTTAGCGCTTGAAGGTATATCTTTAGATATTGCAATCGAGTCTTTTAGTTTCTTGTTTTATCACTAGTTTAGTTTATAAAATAAAACTATAAAAAAATGGAATTGAGTTTGTCTCATATGCTTCACCTTTTTAATATCTTTCATGAGTATGATGGAAAGGATAATTTTGCTCAAGTGCTAGAAGAAGAAATCTATGAAATGTTTGGCACTAAATATTTGAATGATGAGCATGATTGCAATGTTGTTAGTATGAATTCCTTGAATATCCATGATGCTAATGATATTCAAAGCCACAAGCTTGGGGAAGCTATGTTTGATGAAGATGATATTTTTTGTCCCCCAAGTTCTGATGAGCAAATTTATTATGATGAAAGCATGCCTCCTATATATGATGATTATTGTGATGACATGCATGCTTTAAAGAATAATGATAACCATGAAACTGGTCATCTTGATCTTAATTTTCAATCACATGATAGTTATTTTGTTGAGTTTGCTCCCACTATTATTCATGAGAAGAATTTTGCTTGTGTGGAGAGTAGTAAATTTTCTATGCTTGTAGATCATGAAAAGAATGCTTTAGGTGCTGGTTATGTTGTTGAATTTATTCATGATGCTACTGAAAATTATTATGAGGGAGGAATATATGCTTGTAGGAATTGCAATAATATCAAGTTTCCTCTCTATGTGCTTAAAGTTTTGAAGTTATGCTTGTTTTGTCCTCCTATGCTAGTTGATTATTGTTCCCATAAGTTGTTTGCTCACAAAATCCCTATTCATAGGAAGTATGTTAGACTTAAATGTCCTAGTCATATTCTTCATGATGCTCTCTTTATGTTTCAATTCTTATCTTTTATGTGAGCATCATTGAAATCATCATGCCTAGCTAGGGGCGTTAAATGATAGCGCTTGTTGGGAGGCAACCCAACTTTATTTTAGTTCCGTGCTTTTTGTTCATGTTTAGTAATAAATAATTCATCTAGCCTCTGTTTATACATGGTTTTATGCTTTTAATTAGTGTTTGTGCCAAGTAGAACCTTTGGGAAGACTTGGGAGAAGTCTTGTTGATCATGCTGTAAAAAACAGAAACTTTAGCACTCACGAGAATTGCTGCCATTTTTATTTGGGGAGTGCTATTTAGTTAATTCTTTTTGAAGATGATTAATAGATAAATTCCTAACGTCCAGAAGTTTATTTGAGAATTTTATGAGTTCCATAAGTATACGTTTGATTCAGATTACTACAGACTGTTCTGTTTTTGACAGATTCTGTTTTCATGTGTTGTTTACTTATTTTGATGAATCTATGGCTAGTAAAATAGTTTATAAACCATAGAGAAGTTGGAATACAGTAGGTTTAACACCAATATAAATAAGTAATGAGTTCATTATAGTACTTTGAAGTGGTGATTTATTTTCTTATACTAACGGAGCTTACGAGTTTTCTGTTAAGTTTTGTGTTGTGAAGTTTTCAAGTTTTGGGTAAGGATTCGGTGGACTATGGAATAAGGAGTGGCAAGAGCCTAAGATTGGGGATTCCCAAGTAACCCCAAGGTAATATTAAAGTATATCCAAGAGTCTAAGCTTGGGGATGCCCCGGAAGGCATCCCCTCTTTCGTCTTCGTTCATCGGTAACTTTACTTGGAGCTATATTTTTATTCACCACATGATATGTGTTCTGCTTGGAGCGTCAATTTATTTTGTTAGGATTTACTTTATGTTATTTATAACAATGTTTTGCATCTTTTATTTCAATAAAAGTGGCATTGATAGCCTTTACTATGCCTATGTTAGAAGTCCACATGTTGCTGTTTGAAAACAGAAAGTTTACCGCTGTTGCAATAATTCCCTACAAAAGTCAGAATGTGATAAAATGTTGAAACCTTTTGCATATTAAGATCTGATAAATTTAATACAGTGTGAATTTTCTTTCATGATTTTTGGAGCTAGGGAAGTATGGATGTTGCTGCATTCTTTACAGACTGTCCTGTTTAGGCAGATTGCTGTTATGTCTGCATTGTTTGCATATGTTTGCTACTTTAATGATTCTATTTGAGGATAGGACTATTAAATATGCAGAGGAATTTAGTACGCAATGTTGAATAATAATTTTAGTGATTTTCTACAGTAGATTATGATAAGGTTTTGGCAATGGTTCATACTAACTTATCTCACGAGTCCTTGTTGAGTTTTGTGTGGATGAAGCTTTTGAGATTTAGGGAGACCGTGATATGAGAGGAATTAAGGAGACACAAAAGCTCAAGCTTGGGGATGCCCAAGGCATCCCAAGATAATATTTCAAGAAGTCTCAAGCATCTAAGCTTGGGGATGCCCCGGGTGGCATCCCACCTTTCTTCTTCAACAACTACCGGTTAGTTTCGGTTGATCCTAAGTTTTCGCTTCTTCACATGATGTTTGCTATTCTTAGAATGTCATTTTATTTTGCTTTGCTTGATGTTTGAATAAAGTACCAAGATCTGAAATTATTAAATGTTAGAGAGTCTTCACATAGTTGCATAATTATTCGACTACTCATTAATCTTCACTTATATCTTTCAGAGTAGTTTGTCATCTGCTCTAGTGCTTCACTTATATCTTTTAGAGCATGGTGGTAGTTTTATTTTGAAGAAATAGATGAACTCTCATGCTTCACATAGATTATTTTGAGAGTCTTAAATAGCATGGTAATTTGCTTAAAATCCCAATATGCTAGGTATACAAGATTAGTAAAAACTTTCTTATGAGTGTGTTGAATACTAAGAGAAGTTTGATGCTTGATGATTGTTTTGATATATGGAGGTAATAATATCAAAGTCATGCTAGTTGAGTAGTTGTGAGATTGAGAAATACTTGTGTTGAAGTTTGCAAGTCCCGTAGCATGCACGTATGGTAAACGTTATGTAACAAATTTGAAACATGAGGTGTTATTTGATTGTCTTACTTATGAGTGGCGGTCGGGGACGAGCGATGGTCTTTTACTACCAATCTATCCCCTAGGAGAATGCGCGTAGTACTGAGGTTTTTGATGACTTGTAGATTTTTGCAATAAGTATGTGAGTTCTTTATGACTAATGTTGAGTCCATAGATTATACGCACTCTCACCCTTCCATCCTTGCTAGCCTCTTCGGTACCGTGCATTGCCCTTTCTCACATTGAGAGTTGGTGCAAACTTCGCCGGTGCATCCAAAACCCCGTGATATGATACGCTCTTTCACGCATAAACCTCCTTATATCTTCCTCAAAACAGCCACCACACCTACCTATTATGGCATTTCCATAGCCATTCCGAGATATATTGCCATGCAACTTTCCATCATTCCATTCGTCATGACACATTCATCATTGTCATATTGCTTAGCATGATCATGTAGTTGACATAGTATTTGTGGCAAAGCCACCATTCATAATTCTTTTATACATGTCACTCTTGGTTCATTGCATATCCCGGTACACCGCCAGAGGCATTCATATAGAGTCATCTTTGTTCTAGTATCGAGTTGTAATCATTGAGTTGTAAATAAATAGAAGTGTGATGATCATAATTATTAGAGCATTGTCCCAAGTGAGGAATAAATAAAAAAGAGAGAAAGGCCATAAAAAAAGAAGGCCCAAAAAAAGAAAGGCCGTAAAAAAAAAGAAAAGGCCCAAAAAATGAGAGAAAAAGAGAGAAGGGACAATGTTACTATCGTTTTACCACACTTGTGCTTCAAAGTAGCACCATGATCTTCATAGTAGAGAGTCTCTCATGTTATCACTTTCATATACTAGTGGGAATTTTTCATTATAGAACTTGGCTTGTATATTCCAACAATGAGCCTCCTCAAGTGCCCTAGGTCTTCGTGAGCAAGCAAGTTGGATGCACACCCACTAGTTTCTTTTGTTGAGCTTTCATACATTTATAGCTCTAGTGCATCCGTTGCATGGCAATCCCTACTTCTTGCATTAACATCAATCGGTGGGCATCTCCATAGCCCATTGATTAGCCTCGTTGATGTGAGACTTTCTCCTTTTTGTCTTCTCCACATAACCCCCCTCATTATATTCTATTCCACCCATAGTGCTATATCCATGGCTCGCGCTCATGTATTGCGTGAAAGTTTATAGGTTTGAGATTACTAAAGTATGAAACAATTGCTTGGCTTGTCATCGGGGTTGTGCATGATGAGAGCATTCTTGTGTGACGAAAATAAAACATGACTAAACTATATGATTTTGTAGGGATGAACTTTCTTTGGCCATGTTATTTTGAGAAGACATAATTGCTTAATTAGTATACTTGAAGTATTATCATTTTTATGTCAATATGAACTTTTGTCTTGAATCTTTTGGATCTGAATATTCATGCCACAATAAAGAGGAATTACATTGAAATTATGCCAAGTAGCACTCCGCATCAAAAATTCAGTTTTTATCATTTACCTACTCGAGGACGAGTAGGAATTAAGCTTGGGGATGCTTGATATGTCTCCAACGTATCTATAATTTTTGATTGCTCCATGCTATATTATCTACTATTGTAGACAATACTGGGCTTTATTATCCACTTTTATATTATTTTTGGGACTAACCTATTAACCGGAGGCCCAGCCCAGAATTGCTGTTTTTTGCCTATTTCAGTGTTTCGAAGAAAAGGAATATCAAATGGAGTCGAAACGGAACGAAATCAACTAGAGAAGTTATTTTTGGAAGGAAAGCTACCGGAAAAGCTTGGAGTGCACGTCAGGAAAGAAGGGAGGTGCCCACGAGGGTGGGGGGCGCGCCCGCCCCTCTAGGGCGCGCCCCCTGCCTTGTGCCCCCCCCTCGGTCCACCGACATGCTTCTTTCACCCATATATACCTACGTATCCTAAAACTTCCAAAACAGAGATTAGATCGGGAGTTCCGCTGCCAGAAGCCTCCGTAGCCACCAAAAACCAATCTAGACCTGTTCCGGCACCCTGCCGGAGGGGGCAATCCCTCTTCGGTGGCCATCTTCATCTTCCCGGTGCTCTCCATGACGAGGAGGGAGTAGTTCTCCCTCGGGGCTGAGGGTATGTACCAATAGCTATGTGTTTGATCTCTCTCTCGCGCGTTCTTGAGATGATACGATCTTGATGTATCACGAGCTTTGCTATTATATTTGGATCCTATGATGTTTCTTCCCCCCTCTACTCTCTTGTAATGAATTGAGTTTCCCCTTTGAAGTAATCTTATCAGATTGAGTCTTTAAAGATTTGAGAACACTTGATGTATGTCTTGCCGTGTGTATCTGTGGTGACAATGGGATATCACGTGATTCACTTGATGTATGTTTTGGTGATCAACTTGCGGGTTCCGCCCATGAACCTATGCATAGGGGTTGGCACATGTTTTGGTCGTGATTCTCCGGTATAACTTTGGGGCACTCTTTGAGGTCCTATGTGTTGGTTGAATAGATGAATCTGAGATTGTGTGATGCATATCGTATAATCATACCCACGGATACTTGAGGTGACATTGGACTATCCAGGTGACATTAGGGTTTTGGTTGATTTGTCTCTTAAGGTGTTATTCTAGTACGGACTCTAGGGCTGTTTGTGACACTTATAGGAATAGCCCAACGGATTGATTGGAAAGAATAACTTTGAGGTGGTTTCGTACCCTACCATAATCTCTTCGTTTGTTCTCCGCTATTAGTGACTTTGGAGTGACTCTTTGTTGCATGTTGAGGGATAGTTATGTGATCCAATTATGTTATTATTGTTGAGAGGACTTGCACTAGTGAAAGTATGAACCCTAGGCCTTATTTCCTAGCATTGCAATACCGTTTGTGCTCACTTTTATCATTAGTTACCTTGCTGTTTTTATATTTTCAGATTACAAAAACCATTATCTACTATCAATATACCACTTGTATCACCATCTCTTCGCTGAACTAGTGCACCCATACAATTTACCATTGTATTGGGTGTGTTGGGGACACAAGAGACTCTTTGTTATTTGGTTGCAGAGTTGCTTGAGAGAGACCATCTTCATCCTACGCCTCCTACGGATTGATAAACCTTAGGTCATCCACTTGAGGGAAATTTGCTATTGTCCTACAAACCTCTGCACTTGGAGGCCCAACAACGTCTACAAGGAGAAGGTTGTGTAGTAGACATCAGTTCACACTCAAGACAAATCATTATCCACTCCTGGCTACTTAAGCATGACATGAGCAACTATAATTTCTAATTGTCATCAACGGCATGTTTACTCATAATATCCTGAATCATGGCTAGTGAGTTAAACCTATTTACAAAAACAAAAACAACAACAAGAAGAGTTCATACCGCCCTTTCTTTGCCACGGTCACTTCATCAAATTGATCTATCCTTCCTGGTGCTGATCATCTCCCATTGCTCATCTCAGCGCCCACAAATCTAGTAGATAGTGTCTTTAAGCTCCTTTTGATAAACTTCTCCAATGCGTCCCATGGTGATGTGAGCTGTCATACTCTTTCCTAGACTCCAGGTTGGTGCTTCGAAGGAAAACTCTATGGGTTTAGTGACTGGCATGTAGGTCCTTCCTGGAACTTGAACTTGAATCATCCATCGCTCCTCTTCTGGTAAAGTGGCATTGTACGTCCCAGTGAAGCTTGGTATTCCTATGTTCAAGTACCTAGTGACTTCCTTCAGGTGTCGTCCAAAAGGTGATTCTTCCTCTGGTTGTGTGAAATTGTTCCTTGCATCCACCATCCTAAAGAGTAGAAAATGGAGAGGAGTCAGAAATGAGAAGAGAATAGTGATCTATGCCTTTTAGCTTAGTGGTCGTGTCCTACACTCAACGTGTTCTCTGATACCATCTTGTAGCGACCCGACCTCAAACGATCAAGTCTCTGTGCTTCAGTGTCATCCCTGGATCGGTAATGCTGACACACACATTACTCGAGTATTTATAACAGAGTAGCAATCACACACTTATACATCGAATGTCTCAAAAGAGAACTTATTACAATAAATATGGCGTAAGGCCATCCAATACGATAGCAGCGGAAGGCTTGGAAGATAAAGTGAGTCCATCAACTCCAACGACATAGCTGAGCCGCACAGTAACGACCTAACGAACCTTACTCCTCGTCTGAAAAGTCTGCAACATAATACGTCGGCACATGGAATATGCTGGCAAAATAGCACAATAGAGCAAGAACAGAATAATGCTATCACTACATGCATATTTGGCTGGTGGAAAGCTCTATGGTTATAGTTTTGCGAAATGCCAATTTTCCCCTACAACAAAGGAATAGATTTTAATTTCACTAACATGGTAGTTGAAACATCATTGAGAAGGTTCCACCAACTCAATCCCAATTAAAGTAATTATCAACCCAACAATATTAAATTAGAGTGATGAGATACTTAAGCTACTCCAAGTACTAGATACTCAAGATTGTCCATAACCGGGTACACGGCTAACCATGATTAGTTTATACACTCTGCAGAGGTTTGCGCACTTTTCCCCACAAGACTCAATCTCCTCTGTTGGTTTTCTCGCTCTATAGAGTGTTAGAGAAACGAATGACCGAGACACAGTCTTTCAGAAACATTAACTCTCTACTCCGGGCAGACCATACCAAACCTACAATCCCACTACCTGCTGATCCACCTCTTCAAGAGCTTCACGTGACTTACTCAACTATGCTAGAGCCCATAATAGGTTGTGGCTGCACACGTAAGTTTCTAGCATGAAAAATCTCAGTTCCCTTTGAGCCTGGGTGGCGGTCCATAGGAAGATCACACGGGTACTCCAGGATTTCCAAAAATACAGGCAACACTGGGTACTCGAGGTGCCTCAATCCACCTAGATGTGTATTTAAGTTGCCACCTTAAGTTGAACCATTAATTAACAGTCTCACATCAGTCATGGATTTCACTCACCCAAACCACGTCTACGAGCATAGCATAGCAATATAAGCAACGCGTAGAAGTAACTCCCAAGGGTTTGAATGTAACAGGGTAATAGGTTCTACCTCATCAACTACTTCCCAACCCACAGGTTAATGACATCCTAACCATGCAATGTTTGAGGATTGGAACTAATGCATAAAAACTGGGTGATAAAGGGGTATGATCAAAGTGTTACTTGCCTTGCTGACGATCCCGCGTAACCTAGAGACTCCAAGTAACACGCTTCGCACTCCGGGAATTCTATCGCAAACAAACAATAGCATACATAAGCAATCAAGCAAAGAAACACATGTAAATCTCAAAGAAGAAGATCTAACCAGAAAGTTCAACTTAAGAACTCCGGTTTGCAAAAAAAATCAAATCGAACGGAGCAACGAAACTCAAACGGCGAAAGGAACAAGATTCCTTTACTAATCTGGACCTAGGTCAATTTTTATAGTAACAAAAACTTGTGCAAGTTGGTTAAGCGAAAAGAGGGTCTCGAGACGAAGATCTAGGCGTTTGAATCGCCTAATTCCGACTAACGAGCGAAAAGATAAACTAGAACGAAAATCGGATCAGAAATCGCGATCTGAAATAATCGCGGAAAAATCCGATAAAAGAAAACTGACGAATAGGTTAACGAACGAGCGTTCGTTATCTATAACTAACGGACGAAAACCGTTCGTTAAAACGAACGTCCGCTAAAAAGAAAAACCAGAAAAAACCAGCAAACCGGAAAAACGACTAGGATTTCTTAACGAAAACCGAACTGGGTTTCTAAAAAAACCGAACGGCGCTAACCTTCGGTGAGGTCTGGCACGGCGGCGGCTCCGGCGAGGGGTGGCGCTACACGGGTCGGCGGCGGTGGCTCGCGCAGAGGGGCGGCAAAGGCGGCGAGGTGGCGCGGCTTGCGGCTTGCGGCGGGGTGGCGGCTCGCGGCGGGGTGGGACGGCTCCAAGGGGCGGCGGGGTCGGCTTTTAAGGAGGGGGGGTGGTGCCTTGGGGGAGGGGGCACGACGCGACAACGGAGTCCGATCCGGACTCCTGTTCGGCGGCGGCGCGGTCTCCCGCTAGGAGACGGCAGCGCGGGGAGGTGGGCCGGCGCTGGGCTTCGGCCCAGCTAGGCCTTGGCGCGTTTTTTAAATAATTCCACCGAAGCAAAAAAATCCTACAAAATAAAATAAAGTTCTAAAAATGCCAAAACAAATTTTCTCCGTCTAAATAAAATATTTAGAACGAGATGAGCATTTTCTTGGCCCTAAAATGCAATTTTGAGAACGTGCAATTTTTCTAATGCAAACAAAATTGCAATAAAATCCAAATAAAAGCAAATATTGATTTTAATATTTTTCCTCCAATATTTCATTTATTTTGGAGAAGTCATATTATATCCTCTCATATATTAATATGAAATATTTTCAGAGAGAAAAATAATTAAAACCAAAATCCTCGTTTCGAAATTTGATAAAATCAAATTTGAAAACCCGGGGAAATCCCCAACTCTCTCCGAGGGTCCTTCATTTCCTTAGGATTTCGAGGATCGCGAGACGAAATGCAATGAAACATGATATGCAAGAATGATCTATGTATGACATTCCAAATTGAAAATTTGGGATGTTACAAACCTACCCCCCTTAAGATGAATCTCGCCCTCGAGATTCGGGTTGGCTAGAAAATAGGTGTGGGTGGTCCTTGCGAAGATCATCCTCTCGTTCCCACGTGGCTTCGTCCTTGGTATGGTGGCTCCACTGAACTTTGCAAAACTTGATGACTTTGCTGCGGGTGACTCAACTAGCAAACTCCAAAATCTTAACTGGCTTCTCCTCATAAGTCAAGTCATTGTCCAACTGAATCGCCTCCAAGGGTATGGTATCTCTTAGCGGTATGTCGGCCATCTCAGCAAGGCACTTCTTCAACTAGGAAACGTGAAACACATCGTGAACTCCTGACAGTCCTTTGGGTAACTCCAACTTGTAGGCAACTTCTCCCATCCGTTCCAAAACACAATATGGTCCTATAAATCTCGGGGCTAAATTTCCCTTAACTCCAAAACGTTTCACTCCTCGCAAAGGCGATACTCGCAGATATGCTCAATCTCCAATTTCATAGGTTACCTCCTTGCGTTTTGAATCTGCATAACTCTTCTGTCTGGACTGAGCTATCTTCAGTCTATCCCGGATCAGTTTAAACTTCTCCTCAAACTCTTTGATCAAGTCTGGTCCAAACAACTGCCGGTCTCCGACTTCATCCCACATCAATGGTGTTCTGCACCTTCGTCCATACAGGGCTTCGAACGGTGCCATCTTCAAACTGGCTTGGTAGCTGTTGTTGTATGAGAACTCTGCGTAAGGCAGATTGTCATCCCAATTAGATCCATAATCGAGCGCACATGCTCTCAACATGTCCTCCAGAATCTGATTGACTCTCTCGGTCTGTCCATTCGTCTGCGGGTGGAATGCTGTACTGAACTCCAATCTTGTTCCCAAAGTCTGGTGCAGTTGATGCCAAAACTTTGAGGTAAACTGTGTCCCTCTATCCGATACGATGTTCCTCGGAACTCCATGCAGACATACGATCCTGGTCATATATATCTTGGCCAACTTTGCACTAGTATAAGTTGTTTTCACTGGGATAAAGTGTGCCACTTTGGTCAAACGGTCAACTACTACCCATATAGAATCATATCCTGATTTAGTCCTGGGCAATCCGGTGATAAAATCCATGCCAAGTTTATCCCACTTCCATTCGGGTATCGGCATAGGCTGTAACAATCCTGCTGGCTTTTGATGCTCTGCCTTCACTCTCTGACATACATCACATAAGGCCACATACTCGGCGATATCCTTCTTCATCCCTGTCCACCAGAAGCGTTCCTTCAAATCCAAATACATCTTGGTGTTTCCGGGGTGTATCGAGTATGGTGAGTCATGAGCCTCCTGAAGTATTAATTTCCTGATTTCTGTGTTATTGGGCACATAAGCACGGTCCTCAAACCATAAGGTGTCGTGTTCATCCTCACGAAAACCTTTGGCCTTTACTTCGCTCATTTTCTCCTTTATCTCGGCAATCTCTTTGTCATCCTTCTGAGCTTATCGAATCTTTCCCAACAATGTAGACTGCACCTCTATTGTTGCAACAAAACCTCTAGGAACAATCTCCAATCGAAGTTCCCGGAGATCCTCTGCTAACTCCTTCGGCAATCCCGTGCTCACTAGGGTATTAGCATAACTCTTCTGGCTCAAAGCATCTGCTACGACGTTGGCCTTCCCTGGATGATAGTGAAGCTTCATGTCATAATCCTTTGTAAGCTCCAACCATCTTCTCTGCCTAAGGTTCAGTTCCTTCTGGGTGAAAATGTACTTCAAACTCTTATGATCCGTGTACACATCACAATGGTTTCCAATAAGGTAATGCCTCCAAGTCTTCAACGCATGCACTACGGCTGCTAGCTCCAAATCATGCGTGGCATAATTCAACTCATGTGGTTTTAGTTGTCGTGAGGCATACGAAACAACTCTTTCATCCTGCATAAGAACACTTCCAAGTCCTAAGCGAGAGGCGTCGCAATACACTTGGAAATCCTTGCATATATCTGGTAGTGTCAGCACTGGGGATGTAGTCAAACGTTTCTCCAGCTCCTGGAAACTTGCCTCGCAATCTTCCGTCCATTTAAACTGGTATCCTTCTTCAATAATTCTGTCATGGGCTTTGCAGTCTTTGAGAAATTCTCAATGAATCTCCGATAGTATCCTGCGAGTCCGAGAAAACCGTGGATCTTGCTAACTGAAGTGGGTGCCAACCATTCAATGACTGACTGAACTTTGGTGGGATCTACTGCTATACCTTCTCCTGATATAACATGTCCAAGGAATCTGACTTCCTTCAACCAAAACTCACATTTGCTAAACTTGGCATATAATTGATGTTCCTTTAGTTTCTCGAGAACTAAATGCAAATGCTCCTTGTGTTCCTCTTCATTCTTCGAATATACCATTATATCATCAATGAACACCACAAAAAACTTATCCAAATATTCCATGAACACCTTGTTCATCATGCTCATGATATAGGCAGGGGCGTTAGTCAGTCCAAATGACATGACCGTATATTCGTATAGCCCGTACCGTGTGGTGAAGGTTGTCTTTGGTATATCCTTCTCTCGTATCTTCAATTGATGATATCCTGATCGTAGATCGATCTTCGAAAACACCTTAGCTCCTTGCAGCTGGTCAAACAAATCATTGATCATCGGCAATGGGTACTTGTTCTTAATCGTCAGTTCATTCAAGGCTCGATAATCAACAACCATTCTTAGGGATTTATCCTTCTTCTCAACCAAAAGCACTGGAGCTCCCCATGGTGATGAACTCCGTCGAATGTATCCTTTCTCCAATAACTCCTTGATATGTTTCTTAATCTCCTCCAGATCATTCACGGGCATCCTATAGGGTCTCTTGGATATTGGCCCTGTGCCTGGCAATAGCTCTATCAAAAACTCGATATGTCGGCCCGGTGGCATGCCGGGCAAGTCCTCTGGGAAAACATCCGGGTAATCCTTTACTACAGGCACCTCCTCCTGAACAACTCCCGTGAGGGTATTTACTTGGCTACTTCTTGGCGCATGCCTAGATATATACTTGGTCCTTTTTCCCTCCGGGGTGATGAGACAAATTGACTTACTAACACAGTCAATGTTTCCTCCATACTTTGACAACCAGTCCATTCCTAATATCACATCCAATCCTTGTGGCTCCAAGATAATTAGGTCAGACGGAAAAACATGGTTGCCAATTGTTAAGGGTATCTGGTCGCACCATCGACTAGCCATCTACTCTGCTCCAGGTGAACTTACTAACAGAGGGGTCCTAAGGGTTTGGGTCGGTAGTTTAAACTTATCCACGAATTCCCTTGATATGTATAAATGCGATGCACCAGTATCAAAAAGAACAAGAGCGGTAAATGACTTAACCAAAAACTTACCTATAACCGCGTCTGGCTGCTCTTCAACCTCCCCTACGTTAACGTGGTTCACTTGTCCTTTGTTGAATGGATTGGGCTTCTTCCCAGCGCTCCGGTTTCCGTTTCCATTCTTCCCTTCAGGGCACTCCGTGGCATAGTGTCCAGTCTTCCCGCCCTTGAAACAAGTAATGTGGCTTAGGTCTCTCTTGGTGGGTGTGGCTAGATTGGGGCGGTTCTGATTGTTGCTTGCTCCATTCCCATTCCCATTCCTTATGCCAGTATGATTATGGTTACTCTCTCCATTATGGGTGTGGCCTCCATGGTTATCAACAAGTCCTCCCGAGTTCGGGGTTAGGCGAGGCTTCTGCTGAGCTCCTGAGTTATACCTCCCTTGTCCATACTTCCTCTTACGGCTCTCAATCTGCCGTTGCTTCTCTTCAATCATAAGAGCCTTATCTACCAACTCCTGGTAGTTGGTGAATGTTGCCACCATCAACTGCATACTCATCTCATTATTCAGCCCTTCCATGAACTTCTCCTGCTTTGCGGCATCTGTGGCCACATCATCAGGGGCATAGCGATGTAACTTGCTAAACTCATCCGCGTACTGAGCCACAATACGGTTCCCCTGGCGTAAGTTGAGAAACTCACGTTTCTTCAAATTCATGGCTCCAATTGAGACATGGGTTGTACGGAAGGCTTACCGAAATTGGTCCCATGTCATTGTGGCTATAGGGTAGGTGACAGTGTAATTCTCCCACCATGATGATGCTGGTCCATCCAACTGATGTGCGGCAAAATGCACCTTCTCAGCATCAGTACATCCTATAGTGGTTAACTCCCATCCAATCCTGCGGAGCCAATCATCTGCTACTATAGGCTCGGTGCTACCGGAAAACACCGGCGGCTGCAACCTCAGAAAACAGGCTAAGTTGTCAACTGGTGGTGGTGGTGGTGGATTGTTGTTATTGTTGTTGCCTTGGTTCTGAACTAACAACTGCATCAGGGTATTCTGCTGCTGAATCAACTGAGTGAGCTCTGGTGGGAATGCAAATCCAGGGTCACGTCTCGGAGGCATCTGATGGGTTTAGAGGGGAGAGATTAGAATAGAATGAGGTCTAATGAGAAAGCACTACCCATATGCACATGAGTCAAACACAAACATTTCACTCAATCAATCAATCAAGTCATACAATCGATCTAGAACTATCGCAAAAGTGCTCGGACTACTCTATTTACATGGTGGAATACTACTACTGATATGGTGGTCCACTAAAAATATTCCTCGGTTGCAGACTCCATGATATCTGCTCCAGCTTTGTCTTCAAAGTCATCATCGCTCAGGTCAGAGTCGGTGTCGTCGATGATGATGTAGTCTTTCGGGCGAATATCCTTGGGTTCTTCGTCTTCTTCTACTGGTGTGGGTTCTCCCATGAATATTCCGATCTTCTTAATCAGGTCGTCATTCTTCTCCACTAGTACGATGATTTCCTCCTCATAATCTTCATGTGTAGCCTTGAGTTCTTCCTCCTGTTCCGCGATCCTAGTCATTGCCTTCTTCAGATCTATCATGCATGTGCACATCTGGTTCTCCTGGCGTCGAATGTGTTGGTTTAGTTCCTGGATGAAAGCTGCAATTGATCTATCCTTCCTGGTGTTGATCATCTCCTATTGCTCATCTTGGTGCCCACAAATCTGGTAGATAGTGTCTTTAAGCTCCTTTTGATAAACTTCTCCAATGCGTCCCATGGTGATGTGAGCTGCCATACTCTTTCCTAGACTCCAGGTTAGTGCATCGAAGGAAAACTCCAGGTTGGCGCATCGAAGGACACACACAGTACTCGAGGATTTATAACAGAGTAGCAATCACACACTTATACATCGAATGTTTCAAAAGAGAACTTATTACAATAAATATGGCTTAAGGCCATCTAATACGATAACAGCGGAGGCTTGGAAGATAAAGTGAGTCCATCAACTCCAACGGCATAGCTGAGCTGCACGACAACGACCTAACGAACCTTACTCCTCGTCTGAAAAGTCTGCAACATAATACGTTGCAGCCCGAAACGGGTCAGCACATGGTATATGCTCACAAAATAACACAGTAGAGCAAGAACAGAATAATGCTATCACTACATGCATATTTGGCTAGTGGAAAGCTGTATGGTTATAGTTTTGCGAAAAGCCAATTTTTCCCTACAACAAAGGAATAGATTTTAATTTAACTAACATGGTAGTTGAAACTTCATTGAGAAGGTTCCTCCAACTCAATCCCAATTAAAGTAATTATCAACCCAACAATATTAATTTAGAGTGATGAGATACTTAAGCTACTCCAAGTACTAGATACTCAAGATTGTCCATAACCAGGTACACGGCTAACCATGATTAGTTTATACACTCTGCAGAGGTTTGCGCACTTTTCCCCACAAGACTCAATCTCCTCTGTTGGTTTTCTCGCTCTATAGAGTGTTAGAGAAACGAATGACCGAGACACAGTCTTTCAGAAACATTAACTCTCTACTCCGGGCAGACCATACCAAACCTACAATCCCACTACCTGCTGATCCACCTCTTCAAGAGCTTCACGTGACTTACTCAACTATGCTAGAGCCCATAATAGCTTGTGGCTGCACACGTAAGTTTCTAGCATGAAAAATCTCAGTTCCCTTTGAGCCTGGGTGGCGGTCCATAGGAAGATCACACGGGTACTCTGGGATTTCCAAAAATACAGGCAACACTGGGTACTCCAGGTGCCTCAATCCACCTAGATGTGTATTTAAGTTGCCACCTTAAGTTGAACCATTAATTAACAATCTCACATCTGTCATGGATTTCACTCACCCAAACCACGTCTACGAGCATAGCATAGCATAGCAATATAAGCAACACGTAGAAGTAACTCCCAAGGGTTTGAATGTAACAGGGTAATAGGTTCTACCTCATCAACTACTTCCCAACCCACATGTTAATGACATCCTAACCATGCAATGTTTGAGGATTGGAACTAATGCATAAAAACTGGGTGATAAAGGGGTATGATCAAAGTGTTACTTGCCTTGCTGACGATCCGCATAACCTAGAGACTCCAAGTAACACGCTTCGCACTCCGGGAATTCTATCGCAAACAAACAATAGCATACATAAGAAATCAAGCAAAGAAACATGGGTAAATCTCAAATAAGAAGATCTAACCAGAAAGTTTAACTTAAGAACTCCGGTTTGCAAAAAAATTAAATCGAACGGAGCAACGAAACTCAAACGGTGAAAAAACAAGATCCGTTTACTAATCTGGACCTAGGTCAATTTTTACAGTAGCAAAAACTTGTGCAAGTTGGTTAAGCGAAAAGAGGGTCTCGAGACGAAGATCTAGGCGTTTGAATCGCCTGATTCCGACTAACGAGCGAAAAGATAAACTAGAACGAAAATCGGATCAGAAATCGCGATATGAAATAATCGCGGAAAAATCCAATAAAAGAAAACTGACGAATAGGTTAATGAATGAGCGTTCGTTATTTGTAACTAACGGACGAAAACCATTCGTTAAAACAAATGTCCGCTAAAAAGAAAAACCAGAAAAAAACCAGCGAACCGAAAAAAACGACTAGGGTTTCTTAACGGAAACCGAACCGGTTTTCAAAAAAAAAACCGAACGGCGCTAACCTTCGGTGAGGTCTGGCACGGCGGCGGCTCCGGCGAGGGGTGGCGCTACACGGGTCGGCGGCGGTGGCTCGCGCAGAGGGGCGGCAAAGGCGGCGAGGTGGCGCGGCTTGCGGCTTGCGGCGGGGTGGCGGCTCGCGGCGGGGTGGGACGGCTCCAAGGGGCGGCGGGGTCGGCTTTTAAGGAGGGGGGGTGGTGCCTTGGGGGAGGGGGCACGACGCGACAACGGAGTCCGATCCGGACTCCTGTTCGGCGGCGGCGGCGCGCGGTCTCCCGCTAGGAGACGGGGGCGCGGGGAGGTGGGCCGGCGCTGGGCTTTGGCCCAGCTAGGCCTTGGCGCGTTTTTTTACAATAATTCCGCCGAAGCAGAAAAATCCTAGAAAATAAAATAAAATTCTAAAAATGCCAAAACAAATTTTCTCCGTCTAAATAAAATATTTAGAAAGAGATGAACATTTTCTTGGCCGTAAAATGCAATTTTGAAAACATGCAATTTTTCTAATGCAAACAAAATTGCAATAAAATCCAAATAAAAGCAAAAATTGATTTTAATATTTTCCTCCAATATTTCATTTATTTTGGAGAAGTCATATTATCTCCTCTCATATATTAATATGAAATATTTTTGGAGAGAAAAATAATTAAAACCAAAATCCTCGTTTCGAAATTTGATAAAATCAAATTTGAAAACCCGGGGAAATCCCCAACTCTCTCCGAGGGTCCTTAAGTTGCTTAGGATTTCGAGGATCGCAAGACGAAATGCAATGGAACATGATAAGCAAGAATGATCTATGTATAACATCCCAAATTGAAAATTTGGGGTGTTACACTAAATACCAAGTTATAGCGAATACAGTGAGGAGGTTTAGGATTATCAATTAAATGGTGATCTATCATGGATTGATGATCTAAATAAATTTTAGGCAGCAGGCAATCATAACGGCGAATAGCAATGTTAAATTGGTCATCGAGGCAACTATCATAAATATCGTTGTGAATACTACCGCTAGTTCTATTAGTGTGCAAGAAGCATGCAATAATGCCTCCCAGGCTAAAAGTTATATCACCGAAAAGTTCACAATGTAAAATGGAGAGGTCAGCGCCACCCTCCTGCCTAGCAGTTGATGCGGCTTGAACCATGTCGGTATTTCCCCAAAGAGGAAGGGATGATGCAACACAATGACATTAGGTATTTCCCTCGGTGATGAGACCAAGGTTATCGGAACAGTAGGAGAACCACGCAATACCACGTAAACAGTTCCTGCACACAAAGAACAAATACTTGCAACCCAACGTAAGAGAGGGGTTGTCAATCCCTCACGGGTAAAAAGATAGGTAAAATTGTAGTAGATTGGATAAATAGATCTCGTGGGATCGCGAGATAAAATAAATAACGATAAATTGCAGCAAGGTATTTTTGGTTTTTGGATTAATAGATCTCAAAATAAAAGCAAATAAAATAGATCGCGGAGGCAAATATAATTAAGAAGAGACCCGGGGGCCGTAGATTTCACTAGTGGCTTCTCTCGAGAAATATAGCATACGGTGGGTAAACAAATTACTGTTGGGCAATTGATAGAAATTCAAATAATCATGACGATATCCAGGAAATGATCATTATATAGGCATCACGTCCAAGATTAGTAGACCAACTCCCGCATGCATCTGCTACTATTACTCCACACATCGACCGCCATCCAGCATGCATCTAGTGTATTAAGTTCAAGGAGAAACGGAGTAATGCAATAAGAACGATGACATGATGTAGACAAAATCTATTTATGTAGAAATACACCCCATCTTGTTATCCTTAATAGCAACGATACATACGTGTCGGTTCCCCTTCTGTCACTGGGATCAAGTACCATAAGATTGAACCCATCACAAAGCACCTCTTCCCATCGCAAGAAAAATCGATCTAGTTGGCCTAACTGAAGCAAAGATTCAAAGAAGAAATACGAGGCTATAAGAAATCATGCATATAAGGGATCAAAAGACTCAAATAACTTTCATGGATAAAAACATAGATTTGATGATAAACTCAAAGTTCATCGGATACCAACAAACACACCACAAAAAGAGTTATATCAAATAGATCTCCAAGAGACCATTGTATTGAGAACCAAGAGAGAGAGAGAGAGCAAGCCATCTAGCTACTAACTACGAACCCGTAGGTCTATAATGAACTACTCGCGCATCATCAGAGAGGCACCAATGAGGATGATGAACCCCTCTGTGATGGTGTCTAAATTGGATTTGTGGTTTCTGGAACTTTTGGCGGCTGGAATTGATTTTCGTCGACTCCCCTAGGGTTTTTGGAATATTGGGGTATTTATAGAGCAAAGAGGCGGTGTGGGAGGCCACTGAGGTGGGCAAAACCCACCTAGGCGCGCCTGGGCCCCCAGGCGTGCCCTGGTGGGTTGTGCTCCCCTCAGAGCTCCCCTCTAGTACTTCTTTAGCCCAATAGGTGCCTTCTAGTCCAGAAAAAATGTACAAAAGTTTCGCTGCGTTTGGACTCCGTTTGGTATTGATTTTCCATGAAGTAAAAAATAAGCAAAAAACAGCAACTCGCATTGGGCGCGATGACATCCAAGAATGATAATATAACAACATGGAACAATCAAAAATTATAGATACGTTGGAGACGTATCAGTAGTCAAACATTTCCCTATGATTAAACCAAAGTAATGCACAACAGGAAAAATGCAAACTAGTGACTCTCACCTTTGACACACCTCTATATTTTCCCATAGTTGAAGTAAGGATGAAACCCTTGAACTCCTCAGTTCGAGGTTCCCTCAACTCCCCCTTAGGGGGAATCAAGCTTATCTCAAAGAATTCAACAAATGTTATCTCAAAGTGTTGAGCATATAATTTAAAAGGAATTTGTGAGAAGTTTGTATTGGTCACACTCATCTACAAGGAAGTTGGTCAACTCGGCATTTTCCATGAATTGTGCAAACTCGTGTTGGTATCTGATAGCGGCTTGAAGGTACGTCGGTTTTTCCCCAAAGAGGAAGGGATGATGCAGCATAACGAGGGTAAGTATTTCCCTCAGTGATGAAACCAAGGTTATCGAACCAGTATGAGGACCAAGCAATAACACGTAGACGGCACCTGCACACCAATAACAAATACTCGCAACCCGACGTATTAAAGGGGTTGTCAATCCCTTTCGGGTAATGGCCCCAGAAATTGCCAAACGGACGTGAATAAATTGTAGTAGATTGATAGATCGACCACCAAATAAAATAAATAAGAATAAATTGTAGCAAGGTATTTTTGTATTTTTAGTTTAATCGATCTGAAAATAAAAGCAAAGTAAAATAGATCGCAAATGCAAATAATATGAAGAAGAGACCCGAGGGCTGTAGGTTTCACTAGTGGCTTCTCTCGAGAAAAATAGCAAATAGTGGGTAAACGAATTACTGTTGGGAAATTGATAGAACTTCAAATACTCATGACGATATCCAGGCAATGATCATTATATAGGCATCACGTCCAAGATTAGTAGACCGACTCATGCCTCCATCTACTACTATTACTCCACACATCGACCGCTATCCATCATGCATCTAGTGTATTAAGTTCATGGAGAAACAGAGTAATGCAATAACAATGATGACATGATGTAGACAAGATCTATTTATGTAGAAATAGACCCCATCGTTTTATCCTTAGTAGCAACGATACATACGTGTCGGTTCCCCTTCTGTCACTGGGATCAAGCACCGTAAGATCGAACCCACTACGAAGCACCTCTTCCCATTGCAAGATAAATAGATCAAGTTGGCCAAACAAAACCCAAATATCAGAGAATAAATACAAGGCTATAAGCAATCATGCATATAAGAGATCAAAGAAACTCAAATAACTTTCATGGATAAAAAGAGATAGATCTCATCATATACTCAAAGTTCATCGGATCCCAACAAACACACGACATAAGAGTTACTGTCAGTGTCAAAACTGGCGGATCTCCGGTAGGGGGTCCCGAACTGTGCGTCTAGGCCGGATGGTAACAGGAGGCAGGGGACACGATGTTTTACCCAGGTTCGGGCCCTCTTGATGGAGGTAAAACCCAACGTCCTGCTTGATTAATATTGATGATATGGGTAGTACAAGAGTAGATCTACCACGAGATCATAGAGGCTAAACCCTAGAAGCTAGCCTATGGTATGATTGTTGTTCTTCGTCCTACGGACTAAAACTCTCCGGTTTATATAGACACCGGAGAGGGCTAGGGTTGTTGGAAATATGCCCTAGAGGCAATAATAAATTGGTTATTATTATATTTCCTTGTTCATGATAATTGTTTATTATCCATGCTAGAATTGTATTGATAGGAAACTCAGATACATGTGTGGATACATAGACAACAACATGTCCCTAGTAAGCCTCTAGTTGACTAGCTCGTTAATCAATAGATGGTTACGGTTTCCTGACCATGGGCATTGGATGTCATTGATAACAGGATCACATCATTAGGAGAATGATGTGATGGACAAGACCCAATCCTAAGCCTAGCACAAAGATCGTGTAGTTCGTATGCTAAAGCTTTTCTAATGTCTAGTGTCATTTCCTTAGACCATGAGATTGTGCAACTCCCGGATACCGTAGGAGTGCTTTGCGTGTGCCAAACGTCACAACGTAACTAGGTGGCTATGAAGGTACACTACAGGTATCTCCGAAAGTATCTGTTGGGTTGGCACGAATCGAGACTGGGATTTGTCACTCCGTGTAACGGAGAGGTATCTCTGGGCCCATTCGGTAGGACATCATCATAATGTGCACAATGTGACCAAGGCGTTGATCACGGGATGATGTGTTACATAACGAGTAAAGAGACTTGCCGATAACGAGATTGAACAAGGTATCGGGATACCGACGATCGAATCTCGGGCAAGTATCGTACCGATAGACAAAGGGAATTGTATACGGGATTGATTGAATCCTCGACATCGTGGTTCATCCGATGAGATCATCGTGGAACATGTGGGAGACAACATGGGTATCCAGATCCCGCTGTTGGTTATTGGCCGGAGAGTTGTCTCGGCCATGTCTGCATGACTCCCGAACCCGTAGTGTCTACACACTTAAGATTCGATGACGCTAGGGTTATAGGGAATAGATATACGTGGTTACCGAATGTTGTTCGGAGTCCCGGATGACATCCCGGACATCACGAGGAGTTCCGGAATGGTCCGGAGGTAAAGATTTATATATGGGAAGTCCTGTTTTGGTTGCCGGAAAAGTTTCGGGTTTATCGGTAATGTACCGGGACCACCGGGAGGGTCCCGGTGGTCCACCAAGTGGGGCCACCAGCCCCGGAGGGTTGCATGGGCCAAGTGTGGGAGGGGACCAGCCCCCGGTGGGCTGGTGCGCCCCCCCACCATGGCCCAAGGCGCAAGGGAGAGTGGAAGGGGGCAAACCCTAGGCTCAGATGGGCCTAAGGCCCACCTAGTGGTGCGCCTCCCTCTCTCCCCCCTTGGCCGCCCCCTAGATGGGATCTAGGGCTGGCCGCCACCCCTAGGGGTGGAAACCTAGGTGGGGGCGCAGCCCCTTCCCTCCCCCTATATATACTTGAGGTTTTGGGCTGCCATGAACACGAGAACATCTCCTTCTTGGCGCAGCCCTACCCCTCTCCCTCCTCATCTCTTGCGGTGCTTGGCGAAGCCCTGCTGGAGTACCACGCTCCTCCACCACCACCACGCCTTCATGCTGCTGCTAGATGGAGTCTTCCCCAACCTCTCCTTCTCCCCTTGCTGGATCAAGGCGTAGGAGACGTCACCGGGCTGTACGTGTGTTGAACACGGAGGTGCCGTCCGTTCGGCACTAGGATCATCGGTGATTTGGATCACGATGAGTACGACTCCATCAACCCCGTTCACTTGAACGCTTCCGCTTAGAGATCAACAAGGGTATGTAGATGCACTCTCCTTCCCCTCGTTGCTAGATTACTCCATAGATTGATCTTGCTGATGCGTAGAAAATTTTGAATTTCTGCTACATTCCCCTACGTGGCATCATGAGCTAGGTCTATGCGTAGTTACTATGCACGAGTAGAACAAAAAGTAGTTGTGGGCGTCGATATTGTCAATTATCTTGCCGTTACTAGTCTTATCTTGATTCGGCGGCATTGTGGGATGAAGCGGCCCGGACCAACCTTACACGTAAGCTTACGTGAGACCGGTTCCACCGACTGACATACACTAGTTGCATAAGGTGGCTAGCGGGTGTCTATCTCTCCCACTTTAGTCGGATCAGATTCGATGAACAGGGTCCTTATGAAGGGTAAATAGAAATTGGCAATTCAAGTTGTGGTTTTAGCGTAGCTAAGAAACTTTCTTGCTAGAAACCTATAGCAGCCACGTAAAAAACTTGCAACAACAATTAGAGGACGTCTAACTTGTTTTTGCAGCAAGTGTTTTGTGATGTGATATGGCCAAAGGATGTGATGAATGATATATGTGATGTATGAGATGATCATGTTCTTGTAATAGGAATCACGACTTGCATGTCGATGAGTATGACAACCGGCAGGAGCCATAGGAGTTGTCTTTATTTATTTATGACCTGCGTGTCAACATAAACGTCATGTAATTACTTTACTTTATTGCTAAAGCGTTAGCCATAGTAGTAGAAGTAATAGATGACGTGACAACTTCAAGAAGACACGATGATGGAGATCATGATGATGGAGATCATGGTGTCATGCCGGTGACAACGATAATCATGGAGCCCCGAAGATGGAGATCAAAAGGAGCAAAATGATATTGGCCATATCATGTCACTATTTGATTGCATGTGATGTTTATCATGTTTTACATCTTATTTTCTTAGAACGACGGTAGCTTAAATAAGATGATCCCTCACTAAAATTTCAAGAAAAGTGTTCCCCCTAACTGTGCACCGTTGCGAAGGTTCGTTGTTTCGAAGCACCACGTGATGATCGGGTGTGATAGATTCTAACGTTCAAATACAACGGGTGTAAGCCAGATTTACACAGCAAAAACACTTAGGATGACTTGACGAGCCTAGCATGTACAGACATGGCCTCGGAACACGGAAGACCGAAAGGTCGAGCATGAGTCGTATAGAAGATACGATCAACATGAAGATGTTCACCGATGTTGACTAGTCCGTCTCACGTGATGATCGGACACGGCCTAGTTGACTCGGATCATGTTTCACTTAGATGACTAGAGGGATGTCTATCTGAGTGGGAGTTCATTAGATGAACTCAATTTTCATGAACATAGTCTAAATTGTCTTTGCAAATATGTTGTAGATAAATGGCTCACGTTGTAGCTCCCTGTTTCAATACGTTCCTAGAGAAAGATTAAGTTGAAATATATTGTAAGCAATGATGCGGACTGGGTCCGTAGTCTGAGGAGTGTCCTCACTACTACACAGAAGGCTTACGTCTTTGATGCATCGCTCGATGTGCAAACCCCTACAACGTCGTCTGTGGATGTTGTGAACACCTGACAGACACGTCCTGATGACTACTTGATAGTTTAGTGCACCATACTTTACGGCTTAGAATCGGGATTCCAATGACGTTTTAAACGCCATAGAACATATGAGATGTTCCAAGAGCTGAAACTGGGATTTCAGGCTCATGCCCATGTTGAGAGGTGTGAGACCTCTGACAAGTTCTTTAGCCAACAAGATGGAGGAGAATAGCTCAGCTAGTGAGCATGTGCTCAGAATGTCTGGGTGCTACAATCACTTAAATCAAGTGGGAGTTAAACTTCCAGATAAGATAGTGATTGATAGAGTTCTCTAGCCACTACCACCAAGCTACTAGATCTTCATGATGAACTATGACATGCATGGGATCGAGTTGATCCCGGAGCTGTTCGCGGTACTTAAGACCGTAAAGGGTAGAAATCAAGAAGGAGCATCAAGTGTTGATGGTTTAACAAGACCACTGGTTTCAAGAAGGGCAAGGGCTAGAAGGGAAACTTCATGGATGGCAAACCAGTTGCCGCTCCAGTGAAGGAACCCAAGGTTGAACCCAAACCCGAGACTAAGTGCTTCTATTGTAAGGGGAACGGTCGCTGATAGCAGAATTACCCCAAATGCATGGTAGATAAGAAGGCTGGCAACTTCAACAAAGTATATACGTGTTATTAATGTGTACCTCACTAGTACTCCTGGTAGCACCTGGGTATTGGATACCGGTTCAGTTGCTATTACTGGTGACTTGAAGCAAAAGCTACGGACTAAACAGGGACTGGCTAAGGGCGAGGTGACGATGTGTATTGGAAGTGTTTCCAAAGTTGATGAGATCACCATCGCACGCTCCATCTGCCTTCGGGGTTAGTCTTGAACCTAGATAAATGTTATCAGGTGTCTACGTTGAGCATGAATATGATTAGATCATGTTCATTGCAATACGGTCATTCATTTAAGTTAGAGAATAATGGTTATTCTGTTTACATGAATGATACCTTTCATGGTCATGCACCCTATGTGAATGGTTCATTGAATCTCGTCGTGGTAATACACATGTCCACGCCAAAAGATGTAGAGTTAATAATGATAGTACCACTTTCTCATGGCACTGCCGCTTAAGTCATATTGGCGTAAGATGCATGAAGAAACTCCATATCGATGGATGTTTGGAGTCACTTGATTTTGATTCGCTTGACACATGCGAGCCATGCCTCATGGGCAGGATGACTAAGACCCCGTTTTCAGGTACAATGAAACGGGCAAGTGACTTGTTGGAAATCATACATGCTGATACGTGTGATCCAATGAGAATTGAAGCGTGCGGTGGATATCGCTGTTTTCTCATCTTCACTGATGATTTGAGTAGATATAGGTATATTTGCTTAATGAAGCACAAGTCTGAAACGTTTGAAAAGTTCAAGCGATTTCAGAGTGGAGTTAAGAATCATCATAACAAGAAGATCAAATTCCTACGATCTGATCAATGAGAATATCTGAGTTATGAGTTTGGCAATCACTTAAGACATTGTGGAAATGTTTCACAGTTGAAGCCACCTAGAACACCACTGAGTTATGATGTGTCCGGACGTCATAATCGAACCTTATGAGATATGGTGCGATCTATGATGTCTCTTATCAATCTACCGTTTTCATTTTGAGGTTATGCGTTAGAGACAGCTGCATTTAGTTTAGATAGAACACCATCTAAGTCCGTTGAGATGGCGTCGTATAAACATTGGTTTGGCAAGAAACCAAAGTTGTCGTTTCTTAATGTTTGGGGCTGCGATGCTTAAGGCTTCAGCCGGAGAAGCTCGAACCCAAAGCAGACAAACACATCTTCATAGGATACCCAAAGGTGACAGTTGGGTATACCTTCTATCTCAGATCCGAGGGCAAATTGTTTGTCGCTAAGAACGGGTCCTTTCTCGAGAAGGAGTTTCTCTCGAAAGAATTGAGTGGGAGGAAGATAGAACTTGATGAGGTTGTCGAACCTTTATTTCAACCAGAGAGTGATGCAACATAGAAAGATGTTTTCTGTGGAGCCTACATCTGTTGAATAAGAAGTTAATGATAGTGATCATGAATCTTCGGATCAAGTTGCTATCGAACCCCGTAGGTCGACAAGGATATGTACTACTCCTGATTGGTACGGTAATCCTCTCTTGGATATCATGTTGTTAGACAATAATGAACCTACGAGCTATGGTGAAGCGATGGTGGGCCCGTATTCCGACAAATGGTTAGAAGCCATGAATCCGAGATAGGATCCATATATCAGAACAAAGTATGGACTTTGGTGGACTTGCCCGATGATCGGCAAGCCATTGAGATAAATGGATCTTTAAGAAGAAGACGGACGTGGGCGGTAATGTTGCCGTCTATGAAGCTCGACTTGTGGGAAAGAATTTTTTCACAAGTTCAAGGAGTTGACTACGATGAGAATATCTCACCCGTAGCGATGCTTAAGTCCGTCAGAATCATGATAGCATTAGCTGTATTTTTTGATTATGAAATCTTACAGATGGATGTCAAAACAAGTTTTCTTACCAAGTTTTCGTAAGAAAAGTTGTATGTGATACAATAAAAGGTTTTGTCGATCCTAAGGATGCTAAAAGGTATGCTTTCCAGCAATCCTTCTATGGACTAGAGCAAGCATCTCGGAATTGGAATATATGTTTTGATGGAGTGATCAAAGCTTTTAGGTTTATACAATGTTTGCTAGAAACTTGTATTTACAAGAAAGTGAGTGGGAGCACTACAACATTTCTGATAAGTATATGTGGATGACATATTGTTGATCCGAAATGATGTAGAATTTCTGGAAAGCATAAACGGTTGTTTGAAGAGTGATTTTCAAAGGAAGACATGGATAAAGCTGCTTACACATTGGGCATCAAGATCTATAGAGATAGATCAAGACGCCTGATGGTACTTTCAAAGAACGCACATCTTGACATATTTTTGAAGGAGTTCAAAATAGATCAGTCAAAGAAGGGGTTCTTACCTGAGTTGTAAGGTGTGAAGTTGAGTAAGACTCAAATCTTGACCACGGCATAAGAAAGAGAAAGGACGAAGGTCGTCCCCTATGCTTTTGTCATAGGCTCTATATGGTATGCCATGCTGAAGTACCGCACCTGATGTGTGCCTTGCCACATGTCTGGCAAGAGGGTACAAAGGTGATCAAGGAGTAGATCACCAGATAGCGGTCAAAATTATCCTTAGAGGAATAAGGAAATGTTTCTCGGTTCTAGAGGTGATAAAGAGTTCGACGTAAAGAGTTACGTCGATGCAAGCATAACACCTATCCGGATAGCACTGAGTAGAGATACCGGATACGTATAATGGAGCAACAATTTGGAATAGCTCCAAGTGGAACATGGCAGCAGCATCTACGATATAAAGTTTTGCAAAATACATAGGGATCTGAATATGGCAAGACCCGTTGACTACAGCCTCCCTCACAAGCATAACATGATCAAACCCAGAACTCTTTGTGTGTTTATCACATAGTGATGTGAACTAGATCATTGAGTCTAGTAAACTCTTGGATGTTGGTCACATGGCGATGTGACCTATGAGTGTTAATCACATGGCGATGTGAACTAGATTATTGACTCTAGTGCAAGTGGGAGGCTGTTGCAAATATGCCCTAGAGGCAATAATAAATTGGTTATTATTATATTTCCTTGTTCATGATAATCGTTTATTATCCATGCTAGAATTGTATTGATAGGAAACTCAGATACATGTGTGGATACATAGACAACAACATGTCCCTAGTAAGCCTCTAGTTGACTAGCTCGTTAATCAATAGATGGTTACGGTTTCCTGACCATGGGCATTGGATGTCATTGATAACGGGATCACATCATTAGGAGAATGATGTGATGGACAAGACCCAATCCTAAGCCTAGCACAAAGATCGTGTAGTTCGTATGCTAAAGCTTTTCTAATGTCAAGTGTCATTTCCTTAGACCATGAGATTGTGCAACTCACGGATACCGTAGGAGTGCTTTGGGTGTGCCAAACGTCACAACGTAACTGGGTGGCTATAAAGGTACACTACAGGTATCTCCGAAAGTATCTGTTGGGTTGGCACGAATCAAGACTGGGATTTGTCACTCCGTGTAACGGAGAGGTATCTCTGGGCCCACTCGGTAGGACATCATCATAATGTGCACAATGTGACCAAGGAGTTGATCATGGGATGATGTGTTACGTAACGAGTAAAGAGACTTGCCGATAACGAGATTGAACAAGGTATCGGGATACCGACGATCGAATCTCGGGCAAGTATCGTACCGATAGACAAAGGGAATTGTATACGGGATTGATTGAATCCTCGACATCGTGGTTCATCCGATGAGATCATCGTGGAACATGTGGGAGCCAACATGGGTATCCAGATCCCGCTGTTGGTTATTGGCCGGAGAGTTGTCTCGGCCATGTTTGCATGACTCCCGAACCCGTAGGGTCTACACACTTAAGGTTCGATGACGCTAGGGTTATAGGGAATAGATATACGTAGTTACCGAATGTTGTTCGGAGTCCCGGATGAGATCCCGGACGTCACGAGGAGTTCCGGAATGGTCTGGAGGTAAAGATTTATATATGGGAAGTCCTGTTTTGGTCGCCGGAAAAGTTTCGGGTTTATCGGTAATGTACCGGGACCACCGGGAGGGTCCCGGTGGTCCACCAAGTGGGGCCACCAGCCCCGGAGGGCTGCATGGGCCAAGTGTGGGAGGGGACCAGTCCCAGGTGGGCTGGTGCACCCCCCCACCAAGGCCCAAGGCGCAAGGGAGAGTGGAAGGGGGCAAACCCTAGGCTCAGATGGGCCTAAGGCCCACCTAGTGGTGCGCCCCCCTCTCTCCCCCCTTGGCCGCCCCCTAGATGGGATCTAGGGCTGGCCGCCACCCCTAGGGGTGGAAACCTAGGTGGGGGCGCAGCCCCTCCCCTCCCCCTATATATACTTGAGGTTTTGGGCTGCCATGGACACGAGAACATCTCCTTCTTGGCGCGGCCCTACCCCTCTCCCTCCTCGTCTCTTGCGGTGCTTGGCGAAGCCCTGCTGGAGTACCACGCTCCTCCACCACCACCACGCCATCGTGCTGCTGCTGGATGGAGTCTTCCCCAACCTCTCCTTCTCCCCTTGCTGGATCAAGGCATAGGAGACGTCACCGGGCTGTACGTGTGTTGAACACGGAGGTGCCGTCCGTTCGGCACTAGGATCATCGGTGATTTGGATCACGAAGAGTACGACTCCATCAACCCCGTTCACTTGAACGCTTCTGCTTAGCGATCTACAAGGGTATGTAGATGCACTCTCCTTCCCCTCGTTGCTAGATTACTCCATAGATTGATCTTGGTGATGCGTAGAAAATTTTGAATTTCTGCTACGTTCCCCTACAAGGGTTACACAGAGTCGGTTACAATGGTAGGAGATCTACATATCCGTATCGCCAAGCTTGCCTTCCACGCCAAGGAAAGTCCCTTCCGGACACGGGACAAAGTCTTCAATCTTGTATCTTCATAGTCCAGGAGTCCGGCCGAAGGTATAGTCCGGCTATCCGGACACCCCCTAAGCCAGGACTCCCTCAGTAGCCCCTGAACCAGGCTTCAATGACGACGAGTCCAGCGCGCAGATTGTCTTCAGCATTGCAAGGCGGGTTCCTCCTCCAAGTACTTCATAGAAGATTTTGAACACAAAGGTAGTGTCCGGCTCTGCAAAATAAGCTTCCACATATTGCCATAGAGAGAATAATATTTACACAAATCTAATCTGCTGACGTATTCCGTAGCGTGACATCACACTACGACCAAGTCTTTATTCGAATTGTTTTACTGTCCCGCCTCAGCGCGTTTAGCGAGGCGGTTTCCTTGGCACGTCTTGTTAAAGCAGAGATCGTGTCCCCTTATCCCGGGATTCTCATCAATACGGGCGTGGGTAACCCAACCGCGCCATTGACTATGGCGCTTGGGAGATAAGCGAGTTTTACCAGGCTGGTGGGGGCGCATAGTCGCATCCGCCCATATAAGGGGATAAGGATCCACCTTTTCATCCACGCCTTCTTCCTCCTTTGCCTATCCATTTCCGCGCACTCGAGCTCCAGCGCCCAAGTCCGCACACCCCACCTCCACCTTCTCCAGCCATGTCCGGAGCGGGAGGCAAGTGGATGGTCTCCTCCGCCACGGAGGGACACATCGAAAGACTGAGGAAGGCCGGATACTTGTCTAACGACATTGCGCACCGGCTTCCCGAAGAGGGGCAGCTCATCCCCACCCCTAGGCCCCATGAGAGGGTGGTGTTCCTCCCCCATTTCCTCCGCGGACTGGGCTTCCCTCTCCACCCATTTGTCCGGGGGCTCATGTTCTACTACGGCCTGGATTTCCATGATCTGGCCCCGAACTTTGTCCTCAACATCTCGGCGTTTATCATCATGTGCGAGGCTTTCTTCCGCATCCACCCCCATTTCAGCCTATGGATCAAGACTTTCAATGTGAAGCCGAAGGTGGTGCACGGCACCCAAGTGGAGTGCGGAGGTGCCATGGTGGGCAAGATGCCCAACGTCCTATGGTTCCAGGGCTCCTTCATGGAGTCCCTAAAGGGGTGGCAGTCGGGGTGGTTTTACATCACCGAACCGCGCAACCCTGAATGGGTCGCAGCCCCCGAGTTCCGATCCGGACCCCCTACACGGCTCGCCTCCTGGAAAGAGACGGGCCTGTCATGGGGTAAAAAGGAGAGCTGACCGGACTCCAAACATGCGTCCAAACCCTGGTGGACAGGAAGCTCAAACTTGTCAATGTAGTCCAGGTTATGCTCATCCGTCGGATCCTCCCGTGTCAACAACAGGCATTCAACCTGTGGGAGTTCAACCCGACGCGGCACCAAACTCTGAGCAGGCTCTTCGACACGATGTACGAAGATTCTTGGAAGGTGCTTTTCAAGGGCGCCGAGGATCGCGGATTCAGCACGCAGCGTCACGCTCGTGCGGTAAGCTGTTTTTACCTTTTACATGGTATTAGTTTTTCATAGTTTGACTCCATGCGGGATCTAAGGTCCCTTACCTTTGACAGGATTGGCAGGAGACGTCCGGACAGATCAACTGTCCGGCTCCTTTGCCCGAAGGCCCAGCGGATGCTCGCTTGGCGAAGCTGCTGGTTCCGGCACCCTACATGGTGCCGGAGAAGAAGGCCAAGAAGAAGGCTACGGGGACTCGAAAGAGTGCCCGGCGCCAGGAGGTGTCGGATTCATCATCCGACGACTCCAAGGCGCACTCCTCCCATGAAGACGAGAAGGAGGAAGAAGAGACCTCTCCCCCTCCAGCGGGGGGAGGGAAGAAAAGGAAGGCCGCCCCAACCGGGGAGGCCGAAGGGTGCAAGAGGGGGAAGACCCCTCCTCCGGACTACTCCACCAATGCCGACGACGGCGAAGAGGAGTGGCCGCACAGGGCCGAGCCCCTGGCGAGATCGTAAGTATCCGGATACCAGAGTGATTCATAGTATTCCCCCATTGCACAGTTTTTCCTTACGTCGAACATGATTGTGCAGTCCGCCCAAGGCCGGGTTCAACGAGTCGTCGAGCGGCTCCCTGGATTCATCGGATGTGAATTCGCTTCCGACAGCTTCCTCCCCCCACCCTACGGATGGGGCCGAGGTGGCGTCCCAACAGGTTCCAAGCCAGGAGGAGGTGGTCCTGGAGGCGCCGCAAGGCAACCTCTCGGACTCCAGGCGTAAAGGGGATAGAACCCCAAGGGTTCCAAGTCCGGCCTTGAGCCGGACACCGCGCCAGAACCTTCAACGGTTCCGGACTCCAATAGGCGGCCTCCTTCCAAGAGGAGCAAGCCTACTGAGCCGGTGACCTCCGTCCAACCGGAGGCACCGGACAGTTTGCCGGAGACGCTTAACGGCGCCTCCATCGACGAGGAGCACCGCATTATTATGAGTGCGGTGATCCAGAAGGTTCAGTCTGCCAAGAGCGGACTGACTGAAGCCTGTGCCAGCCTTCTAACAGGCTTTGAGGTAAGTAAAGAATATGTAAAAATATTACCGCATAGACAGTAGCCCCTGATGCTCTGTTCGGCGTTCGAAAAGAAAAGCCGAATAGAGGATCTAATAACATTCGCAGTAGTCTAACATGATCAAGTCAATATGCGTATGCAGGCTTCGCTGCTGGCCTCCGCCGCACTGACTGCGGAGGTGGATACGCTGAAGCAGAACCTCGATCGGTCCGAGCAAGAGCTCGGCCTAGCCAAGCAGCAGCTCGAGGAGAAGGAAGGTAAGAAATACCTTATTGAAATATGTGAAATGTGCAATTGCAAAAAGTGACAGGATTAACGCGGCTATTGTAGGGGCCACAACTGAGGTGGCGATCCTTAAGCAAGCGATGTCCGAGGCCGAAAAGAGGGCGGCCACCGAGCGCACCGAGCAGGACAAGCATGAGGCGCAGGTTGGCGAGGTGCGGCAAGAGCTCCAGGCTCTCATGAAAAAACATGAGAATTTGGAGCTTGACTCGAAGACGCGAGAGTCTGAGCTCGCGACGGCCATTGAAGATGCCAAGTCTGCCAAGGCCGAAGCCCAAAAGGCTCTCCAGGAGGTTGAGGCAATAAAAAAGATAGCGGCGGGTAAGGCATTCTTTATGCAAAGCAAGCACGTAAAAGTGAATTACTTGTCACTTACCTGAATCTGGAGCTCTTCAGGAGCATTCGCAGACTTGCCCCGTAGCGTGTCGGATGCCGCCACCTTCTACCGAGCCGAGGAGGGAAGCTCGATGGAGAAGGTGTTCTGGTCTCGGTATGCTAAGGCCGAACACCCGGTGCCCTTAAGCGACCAGATGAAACAGCTGGTCGAGCTCCATAAGGTGGCCAAACAGGCCATGAAGGGCCTCATAGTCCGGCTGTGGCCTGGAGAGGCCATGCCTGGGAGCTACTTCGGGCTGGTGAGGCGGCTGGTGGAGGCCTGTCCAAGGCTCGAAGTCATCAAGCGCTCCGAATGCATCGAGGGTGCCCGTAGGGCGCTTGCCCGTGCGAAGGTGCATTGGGGCAAGCTGGATGCTGAGAAGCTTATGAAGGACGGGCCACCGCCGGGCAAGGAGCATCGCAAGCCCGAAATGTATTATGAGGGTGTTCCGAAGGGTGCCCGCCTTGTGACGGATGAATGTTCCATGAGTGTAAATTTTCAGTGAACTCGCTCGTTTTGTCCTGTGCGCTGAAAACTTGTTCATGTGCGCTAAGCAATGCCTTTTGAATTTAAAATATTACCTTCTGTGCGGCCGTTTATCAAATTTGAGAGATGGCGAGTCGTCGGCTTCTGCCCCCCATGGCACGAGTGTTGGGGTGTTCGGGATAAACATGAGCGCTCTTTTTCCCATTCTTGGGTCCTTCGAGGGAGGCGCTCAACACAACGAACAAGGCAATCGGACTATAATGCTTGAACACTCTCACTTAGCCATAGAATTCTATAATTTTAAATTTCGGCAAAGCCCCTAGTGTTCGGAAGACCGAGTTCGGGGCGCTATCCACGCCTAGACCGGACAAAGCCAACTCCTCGCTCTAAGCAGCATAAGTCTTTAGGGACTCGAAAACCTCTCGAACAGCGAGCAACTCTCGCCTCATCATGACGGCCAGTTTTAGCTTTCTCTACTGAGGTGCTTAGCCCAGCTCAACTAGGGCACAATCGCAGTAGTTCTCCTAGTGCTACCTTAGCCGATATAACGGAATGTAAGGTACCAAAACATAGGAGCCGGGCAAACCCAACTATTGACCCAAGACATGATTCGGAGCCGATGCATATAATGCTATAAGTTCCGGGTCCGCACTTGTGAAAGTGTTCGGACTTCTCACACCATGTTGTGGGGTACTTAAGCCCCTAGCGTATTGGCCGTACCAAAGTGTACGGGTGCAACATGTCATTAATGAACATATATTCGTGAAAAAGAGGTAATGCAATAATAGACGGAAGCTATGCATTGTTTATTTTAAAAAAGCTATGATCAAAGCAGTACAATACAAATAGTGCAATAAGCAAAAGATGGGACTATCAAATATGTCCTTTCCAGGGGCGAGCTGCAGAATGTTATGCGAAACAGGTATACTGCTCGTTATAGAGACCACCTTAGAGTTCCGTAGTGCCGCGTAGCTTGCTGCTTCCCTAGTTGTATCGTTTGTGCGGCAATTGTACTGCCGGACAAGCCTTTCGAAGAATGGAGTCCTGAAAATAAGAGAAAATTAAGAAATCGGCAGCCCCTACTGTGGTTTAAGCCGCGTTTCGGGCGTGCCGTGATGGTGCCCCTCCCCCTGTGCCCATGGTATTTCCAGAGCGTAGTTATGTATGCGCAACACTGGTTTCGCAAGTTCGCGAGGGCTGGGGTTGGGGCCGCATTGCTACGCTTGCTCGGAACGTGCCAGGCGGTCTTGTTGTAGGTTACTCTGGGCGCGCTTGACGGTGTCCGGACGTTTAATGGTCGGACTGGAGAATTGCCTCGAGAGGCTGCTTTGTACCCGCTGCGATAGCCGCCGTATGCTCCTCCGTCCGGAGAGAGCGTTCGGTGTTTCCATTGACCGTGATGACTCCTCGAGGGCCTGGCATCTTGAGCTTGAGGTATGCGTAGTGCGGCACCGCATTGAACTTGGCAAATGCGGTTCGCCCGAGCAGTGCGTGATAGCCACTGCGGAACGGGACTATGTCGAAGATTAACTCCTTGCTTCAGAAATTATCCGGAGATCAGGAGACCACTTCAAGTGTAACTGAGCCTGTACAGTTGGCCTCTACACCTGGTATGACGCCTTTAAAGGTCGTTCTAGTAGGTTTAATCCTAGAGGGATCAATGCCCATTTTCCGCACTGTATCCTGGTAAAGCAGGTTCAGGCTGCTGCCGCCGTCCATAAGGACTCTAGTGAGGTGAAATCCGTCAATAATTGGCTCTAGAACCAATGCGGGGAATACGCCATGACGGATGCTAGTGGGGTGGTCCCTTCGATCAAAAGTGATCGGGCAGGAAGACCATGGGTTGAACTTTGGGGCGACTAGCTCCATCGCGTATACGTCCCTTAGCGCACGCTTCCGCTCCCTCTTGGGGACGTGGGTTTTGTATATCATGTTCACCGTCCGCACTTGTGGGGGAAAACCTTTCTGTCCACTGTTGTTCGGCGGCCGGGGCTCCTCCTCGTCATCGCTATGCAGCCCCTTGTCTCTGCTTTCGTCATTTAACTTGCCTGCCTGCTTGAACACCCAACAATCCCTGTTGGTGTGATTGGCTGGTTTTTCGGGGGTGCCATGTATCTGGCATGAGCGGTCGAGTATTCGGTCCAAACTGGACGGGCCCGGAGTATTTCTTTTGAATGGCTTTTTCCGCTGACCGTGTTTAGAGCCTCTGAATCCGGCATTAACTGCCGTATCCTCAACATTGTCGCCGTTAATGCGGTGCTTTTGCTTGTTGCGACGCGACCTGCCACTGCTGTCCTTGGTATCCGAATTACCAGGGCTCTTGGTCATGTTATTGCTGCGAGCTAGCCAGCTGTCTTCTCCCGCGCAAAAGCGGGTCATAAGTGTCATGAGGGCTGCCATAGATTTCGGCTTTTCCTGTCCTAGGTGCCATCCAAGCCACTCGTCGTGGATGTTATGCTTGAAGGCTGCTAGGGCCTCTCCGTCCGGACAGTCGACGGTTTGATTTTTCTTGGTTGGGAACCGTGTCCAGAATTGTTTGGCCGATTCCTCTGGCTGCTGAATTATGTGGCTTAGGTCATCGGCGTCTGGTGGTCGCACATAAGTGCCCTGGGAATTGTCGAGGAATGCGGCTTCCAGGTCCTCCCAACAACCAATTGATTCTGCTGGCAAGCTGTTAAGCCAATGCCGGGTTGGTCCTTTAAGCTTGAGTGAGAGGTATTTGATGGCGTGTAGGTCATCACCGCGGGCCATGTGGATATGAAGGAGATAGTACTCGATCCATACCGCAAGATCTGTTGTGCCATCGTATGATTCGATGTTCACAGGTTTGAAACCCTCGGGGATTTGATCATCCATTACTTCATCTGTGAAGCATAGTGGGTGTGCGGCGCCTCTGTATTGGGCTACATCACGACGCAACTCAAACAAGCTTTGTCTATTGTGTTCGGCCCAGCCAAATTTACTGTATCCGGCGTGACGAGTACCGTATCGTGCCATGGGGCGCCCACGTGATCCGTAGATCGATCTTGTTTGCCTTGCCTTGTCCTCCAATATATCTCGCAGGTCTGGCGCATTTTCCCATGCCTTGGTAGTTTTTGAGCGGCGCCGGGGTGCGGCTTGAGTGGAGGGCCGAGAGGCCTCTCTGTCGCGGCCATGGGGTGGCCGGTCGGCCGTATCATGCGTTGGTGATGTAGGTTTAGGTGCTTCCTCCTCTAATTGGGGTAGCAACCTGTGCTTTGGGTAGCTCCTGGAGGGGCGTTCGAGTTCATACTCTTCGGCCGCAAGGACTTCAGTCCATCTATCGGCTAGCAAATCTTGATCAGCTCTAAGCTGTTGCTGTTTTTTCTTGAGGCTGCTCGCCGTGGCCATAAGCCTGCGTTTGAAACGCTCTTGTTCGACGGGATCCTCCGACACGACAAATTCGTCGTCATCGAGGCTTGCCTCGTCTTCGGAGGGAGGCATATAATTATCGTCCTCGACCTCTCTGTCTGCCGCTCTCTCATGAGGGCTGGCTTCTCTATCCTGATGTGCTGAATCTTGCTGGAGGTGGTTGTCTTCGGCACTGTCCGGGGTGTTATTATCCCCCGTGCCAGAATCACCGTTTTTGTTTTGGCGGGATTTAGAGCGGCGCCGCTGACGCCGCCGCTTAGGCTGCTTCTTGGAGGGGTCATCCTCCGCTGTTCCATCGTCATTGCCTTCTTTTGGGGTGTCCACCATGTATATATCATACGACGAGGTGGCTTTCCAGTTCCCTATAGGCGCTGGTTCTTGATTGTCTCCTGCATCGGCGTCCATACCGTCGATGTCTTCAGAGTCGAAGTCGAGCATGTCGGTTAAATCATCGATAGTGGCTACGAAGTGGGTGGTGGGTGGGATTTGAATTTCTTCACCATCCGCATCCCAACCTTGCCGACCATAGTCCGGCCAGGGCTCTCCTGACAAAGAGAGAGACTTTAGTGAATTCAGAATATCGCTGAAGGGCGAGTGCTGAAAGATGTCCGCAGCGGTGAACCCCATGATCGGCGCCCAATCGGGTTCGATCGGTTGGGGCGCGGAGGGCTCGGAGTTTGGAGAGGAGTCCGGCTCCTTGGAGTCACGGGCTTCGCAGAGAATAGGGCTGGTGTTCGGCTCGATCACCATAGAGATTGCAGCCCCCGAGGCGGTGTCTAACCACCCATCCTCGGTTGGTGTGATCGGCTCCGAGCTAGGGGTCGGAGCAGACACAGGTGCGGCCTCCAAGGCACTGTTCGGCGGCAGAGCTAGATCATGCCCATCGTGACAGTGCGACGCGCTTGGCTGTGGCTCGAATCCGTCAAAGATCAAGTCTCCGCGGATGTCGGCCGTGTAGTTCAAACTTCCAAATCTGACCTGATGGCTAGGGGCGTAGCTTTCGATCTGCTCCAGATGACCAAGCGAATTGGCCCGCAGTGCAAAGCCACCGAATACGAAGATCTGTCCGGGGAGAAAAGTCTCACCCTAGATCGCATCGCTGTTGATGATCGGAGAAGCCATTGGGCCTAAAAGTGACGGCACAGAGGAACTCTCAATGAAAGCATCAATGTCGGTGTGAAAACCGGTGGATCTCGGGTAGGGGGTCCTGAACTGTGCGTCTAGGCCGGATGGTAACAGGAGGCAGGGGACACGATGTTTTACCCAGATCTCCTACCATTGTAACCGACTCTGTGTAACCCTTGGCGTGGAAGGCAAGCTTGGCGATACGGATATGTAGATCTCCTACCATTGTAACCGACGGCTAGGGTTACACAGAGTCGGTTACAATGGTAGGAGATCTACATATCCGTATTGCCAAGCTTGCCTTCCACGCCAAGGAAAGTCCCTTCCGGACATGGGACGAAGTCTTCAATCTTGTATCTTCATAGTCCAGGAGTCCGGTCGAAGGTATAGTCCGGCTATCTGGACACCCCCTAATCCAGGACTCCCTCAGTTACATCATATGGATCTCCAAGAGACCATTGTATTTAGAATCAAACGAGAGAGAGGAAGCCATCTAGCTACAGACTACGGACCCGAAGGTCTACAAAGAACTACTCACGCATCATTGGAGAGGCACCAATGGAAGTGGTGAACCCCTCCGTGATGGTGTCTAGATTGGATCTGGTGGTTCTGGACTCTACGGCGGTTGGAAATGATTTTCGTCGACTCCCCTAGGGTTTCTGGAATATTGGGGTATTTATAGAGTAATGAGGCGGTCCGAGGGGCACCCGAGGTGGGCACAACCCACGAGGGCACGCCTGGGCCCCAAGTGCGCCCTGGTGTGTTGTGCTCCCCTCGGAGCAGCCCCCAGGTGCTTCTTCGGCCCATCGGTTGTCTTCTGGTTCAAAAAAATCCACAAAAAGTTTCACCGCATTTGGACTCTGTTTGCTATAGATTATCAGCGATGTAAAAAAATGCGAAAACAACAACTGGCACTTGGCACTATGTCAATAGGTTAGTACCAAAAAATGATATAAAATGACTATAAAATGATTATAAAACATCCAAGATTGAAAATATAACAGCATGGAACAATAAAAAATTATAGATACGTTGGAGACGTATCAGCATCCCCAAGCTTAATTCCTGCTCGTCATCGAGTAGGTAAATGATAAAAATAGAATTTTTGATGTGGAATGCTGCCTAACATGTCATATCATATTTTTTCTTTATAGCATGGAAATTTGGACTTTTATATTGTTCAAAGCAATAGTCTAGTTTTGACATGATAACTTAAATACTCAAGCATATCTACAAGCAACCATGTCTTTCAAAATATCAACACTAAAATAAGCTATCCCTAGCCCGTCATGCTCAATCATTGATCCATTCATGAAACACACTCGCATATTAACTACACCCGATGCTCAAGTACGATCATAGTGCCTCCTAGTTGGCGCTTTTATAAGAGAAGATGGAGACTCAAATTCAAATATAAAAATTGCATAAAGTAAAAGAAAGGCCCTTCACAGAGGGAAGTAGGGATTTGTAGAGTGTCAGAGCTCAAAGCGAAAATTGAGAGGTAAGAGCATTTTGAGAGGCATAGTTTTCCCACCAACAAAAACGACTTAGAGTTTCCGACACTTTCCATGCTAGATATACCATAGGCGGTTCCCAAATAGAAATTAAAGTTTATTCCTTTTTCCACCATACTTCCACTTTCCATGGCTAACCGTATCCACAGGTGCCTTCCATACCAACACTTTCCAAGGAATTTTTTATTTGACAACATAAAGTAAGTTCATTTTTTATTTCGGGACTGGGAATCCCTAAACCTTTGCCTTACTCTCATGCAATGAAAAGTGAATAAACACTCATCCTGAGAATAACACATCTAGCATGGAAAATATTAGCCACCCTCACTGGCTCGCGAGCGGTACGAGCACACAAAAGTGAAGTCTATTTTGAATATTAGAGATGTCACATACAAATTTGCTTAGAACGGCAAAAGAATACCACATATAGCTAGGTATAGTGGACTCATGTGGCAAAACCAGGTTAAAGGATTTTGGATGCACAAGTAGTGATCATACTTAGTGCAAAATGAAGGCTAGCAAAATATTGAGAAGCGACCAACCATGAAACTAATAATCTCATAAGCGAGCATTAAGCATAATTAACACCGAATAATGCACCACAAGTAGGATATAATTTCATTGCATGACTATTGACTTTGATGCTTGCATAGGGAATCATAAACCTTAACGCCAATATTCTTACTAAAGCATAATTACTCATCAACATGACTCACATATCACATCATCATATCTCATAACTATTACTAAGAATCAAGTTTATTTTTTCCAATGATCTTCATGAAATTTTTTATTATATCCTTCTTGGATATCTATCACTTTGGGACTAATTTTCATGTGTTGCTTTTGATAACCTCAAACAAATATAAGTGAAGATCATGAGCATAAAATTTCTTTCTCTCAAATTAATTGAAGTGAAGCAAGAGAGAATTTCTTGGAAATTTTAATAACTCTCAAATAAATCTAAGTGAATCAAGAGAGCATTTCTTCAAAAATACTAAAGCACACCGTGCTCAAAAAGATATAAGTGAAGCACTAGAGCAAATCCATAGCTTAGAAAAATTTAAGTGAAGCATAGAGAGCAATTCTAACAAGTCATGACATAATTTTGGCTCTCTCAAATAGGTGTGTCCAGCAAGGGATGAAGACTAAAAACACAAAATAAAACAAGAAAAGACTCATATCATACAAGATGCTCCAAGCAAAACACATAGTATGTGACGAATAAAAATATAGCTTCGAGTAAAATACCGATGATCGTTAGAAGAAAGAGGGGATGCCACTCGGGGCACCCCCAAGCTTAGTTGCTTGCTCTCTTTGGATAATATCTTGGGATGCCGGGCCATCCCCAAGCTTAGGATCTTCTTAGTCCTTATTCCTTCATCCATCGTAAGATAACCCAAAACTTGAAAACTTCAATCACACAAAACTCAACAAAAGCCTTTGTGAGATCCGTTAGTATAAGAAAACAAATCACTACTATAAGTGCTATAGAAAACCAATTCATATTTTGTTCTTGCATTATATCTACTGTATTCCAACTTTCCTATGGCAAAAACTCATCAAAGAAAACCATAGAATCATCAAAACAAGCACACAACGCAAAGAAAACAGAATCTGTCAAAAACAGAACAGTCTCTAGCAATCTGGATATTTCGAATACTTCTGTAACTCCAAAAACTCTGAAAAATGAGGACGACCTGGGAAATTTGTATATTAATCTACTAAAAATGAATTGGTATTTTATCTCTCTCTGGTTAAAAACGAAAATTATTTTCGCGAGTGCAAAAATTTCTATTTTTTCAGCAAGATCAAACAACTATCACCCAAGAAGATCCTAAAGGCTTTACTTGGCACAAACATTAATTAAAACACAAAAACACAATTATAACAGTAGCATAATTGTGCTGACACTCAAGAATAGAAAGCAAAAAGCAAAAATAAATTTTATTCATTGGATTGCCTCCCAACAAGCGCTATAGTTTTACACCCTTAGCTAGGCATAAAGCAAGGATCTAAGTTTTGTCATCTTTGTTCAACTCTTCTATCAAACATTTAGAATTCTTCAAAGATTTAGCATAAATATTTTCAATGACAATACTCCTAGGGACAATTTTAAATAATTCATTCTTGCCAAAGGGATCTCTTATAACTTCAACAAAATCTGGGTGGATGCTAATCATCTTAAGATTCTCTTTACTATTACTAGAAGTTGCACCCTTGTTCTCAGTAACTTGAGTAGTCTTGCCAATATTGATGGGAGTTTTTCAATAGTTTTAGCGGAAGCAAAAGCCATGCTCAAATTACTAAAGATTTCTTCTAGTTTATCAATCCGAGACAGACTTTCTTCAATTCTTTCATGAATTACGGTTTCCTTTTCCTTTAACAACTTACAAACTTCTCCCGCTTTTGACCCAATCTTAGTAGCAAAATTATGCATCTTTTTATCCAAGTTTTCAATATGTTCTTCAGTAAGCATTTTCTTTTCAATAGCATCTAATCTTTCCATAACATGTTCAAGAGTCAAAGTTGTTTCATTAACCATAAGAGGTGGTGAACCCACTAAATATCCCATAGCATTGAAAGCATCAAGAGAGGGACACGTCAAGAAATTTCCACCGGTAATCATATCAAGGACGAATCTATACCAAGTGATGGTGCCCACATAAAAGCAACGAAGAAGAATAACGGTAGATTGCTTACGGATAGATCTATTATGAGCATTGCAAATTCTATACCAGGCATCTTTTAAATTTTCTCCTCCCCTTTGTTTAAAGTTGAGAACCTCGTTCTCGGGGGTACACACAATTGAGGAAGAACTATCCATAATGATAATAATGGCAAATAAGATTGCACACAAAAACAGATCCGGCAAGAAAACGGCGAACGAAAAAGAGGGCGAATAAAACGACAAATTTTTGTGAAGTGGGGGAGAGGAAAATAAGAGGCAAATGGCGAATAATGTAAATTGTGAGGAGATGAGATCTGTGATTAGGAACCTGATATATGTAGATGATCCTCCCGGCAACGACGCCAAAAATTCCTTTTGCTAGCGGCTTGAAGCTACGTCGGATTTCCCCAAAGAGGAAGGGATGATGCAGCACAGCGACGGTAGGTACTTCCCTCAGTGATGAAACCAAAGTTATAGAACCAGTAGGAGGACCAAGCAACAACACGTAGACGACACCTATACACAAATAACAAATACTCGCAACCTGACGTAGGGATTGTCAATCCCTTTCGGGTAACGGCGCCAGAAATTGGCAAACAGACGTGAATAAATTGTAGTAGATTGATAGATCGACCGCCAAATAAAATAAATAAGAATAAATTGCAGCAATGTATTTTTGTATTTTTAGTTTAATAGATCTAAAAATAAAAGCAAAGGAAAATAGATCGCAAAGGCAAATAATATGAAGAAGAGACCCGGACCGTAGGTTTCACTAGTGGCTTCTCTTGAGAAAAACTAGTAGGGTGACCCGCGCATTTGCGCGGCTAGATTTAAAAAGTTGTGATATTTGTATTTTTCGGTTTGTTATTATATTGGTAGCTCACTTGTAAATATTTAAGAAGATTATGTAACATTCCTCCAAGAAAACACTATGTCGTGATTCTTCTCATTCTTTCTTGGCCGATTAAACCCTCCGGAAGAATTATTATACATCAGTGAAACATTGTTGCCATCTATATTAATGTTGTTGAATAACTTCTTTCAAACATCGTTGTCATCTATAATTAACTGTTATTAAATACCTAGTTTTGTCTATATAAACATTGTTGTATTTATTAAAACATCCAAGTCAATGTTATTCCATTGTATATCTATCAAAACTTCTAAAAGTTATTTTCACCCACTGTTATAACATGCATTTTACCTTGCCGATAATATTTTACACCAATAAAATATGTTGAGACCGTTGATATATAGTCTATTCTTTGTAGCTTAGTTGATATAGTCTGTTACTTCAACCATTATTATTGCTCATTTGGCTTCCTCTTTCTGATAATTTTTCTAGAGTCACAATTAGTTTAGGATGGCAATCGCTCATATTATTATTTTTCTAAGTTATTTATCTTAAAACAAAGTATTTTCATACTTAATTGTCAATACATTAGCACAGATATGTACGTCGCTTAGAGGCCTTTTAAAGTTTTTTGTATTTTTTTTTATTTTCTTACTTACTTAGACTTTTATATTAAGAAAATGTCCTTTTATGTTATATCTACCTAATATGGCTTTTCGGTAGAAATTATTTTTTGAATTTAGTATGTAATTAAGGATTTCAGGCGCACTTCGTCCAACTGGTTTGTTAATTTCAATTATTTATTATTCAAAATGCTCATTGTTGATTGCATATTACTAATTGTATTTTGTTCTCAGCCCAAACCATGTTCATTGTGTCCAATAGCAGGCTCAAATCATCTTGCTATATTACCACCGATATGTCGTTCAAACATAAAAGGTCGTATGTTGTCTACTGTGCAAGGGAATATTAGATTTGCATGCTCTTAACTATTGGATGACTACTAACAAAATTGTTGCATGTGATTTAGAATATTCATATTTTTTGTATGCTCTTTTTAATTTTAATCGGAGACTTTTCCCTACCTTGAAAAGGTTAATACATAATCATTAGCTCATTGTATAAAATGTTTTTAGTATTTTGTAGCTTGTTTTTAGAAGCAAAGAGCCAAACAAAAAGATTTTGCAAAAATAGCCAAAGCTTTTGAGATGGAAAAAACGTGGAAGAACGCTCGTAGACCGTGGTCTCCGTTTACGTTTTCAATTGATTAGATCTGGCACTGGACAGTCTGTAAATTATTCAATATATGTGTCCATATTTTGCTCACGAATGAAATATGAATTATTCTCGAATTGCACACATGCTTGTCTCGCCATGAATGTGTTGGCTACCTTGATTTTTTAAATAATCAATTTAAGCCACATTTCCTTTGCTTGAGGTAAAACAAGTTTTTTTGACACACTATATGTATTTGAAGTTCTAAAAGAATGCATATGTATTTGAAGAGACTCACTACAACACGACCGTATACGGATGCAACGGCCGTGCACCGGCTGCCATGTCTATGTGACGCCCCATCTATATTCATCCGCATACACTCACGCAACATGTGTGGCTGATCGTGTGGTCCTAAATACAATCGTGCTGTAAGATTGTCGCAGCACACGCTCGCGCATTATGATTCCTGTGCTCAACTCATGACATGAGGATTTTATAATGGGTGTTCCCTATGACTCTTTTTTTTTGAGGAATCTTTGACTCTTTTTCTTTGAGGAATATGTCTTCAAGGAGATCTCTAGCTAATATTTTTCAGAAATCAAAGGTTCGACACCTATAGAATGCATAATAACCTAGATATATGTTGATTCTAAAAAAAACCTAAGTATAGGTCCAGGAACTGTACCTTTTTTAGGAAATTCAACGTCCATCAATCAGGTTGTCTGGCCAGGATACTAACACCAATCAGCTGTGTCCGATTATAATACTAACCAATACGCTGTTTTTTTCTTTGGCTAGGCAACATGCACGTGTACTTCTCCTATGTTAACATTACAAAGTCCTAGTACAATACTAACACATCTGTTGTTTTTTCTTTTGCCAGGCAACATGCACGTGCACTTCCTCTCCTATGTCAACGTGACGTATGCTCAGACGTATAACGTGACAACATGACAGTTCAATACTGCATGTACGTATATATACGATGTTACATAAGAATCTTTAAATCTCAACTGTTATTATCCTAATCAAATGGTGTACAAAATATTATCATATGTGGACGGACGTGATCGCTTGTTTGCCTACTGTTTTAATTATATAATAGATAGCAAATGGTGGGTAAACGAATTACTGTTGGGCAATTGATAGAACTTCAAGTACTCATGACGATATGCAGGAAATGATCATTATATAGGCATCACGTCCAAGATTAGTAGACCGACTCCAGCCTGCATCTACTACTATTACTCCACACATCGACCGCTATCCAGCATGCATCTAGTGTATTAAGTTCATGGAGAAACGGAGTAATACAATAAGAATGATGACATTATGTAGACAAGATCTATTTATGTAGAAATAGACCCCGCCGTTTTATCCTTAGTAGCAACGATACATATGTGTCGGTTCCCCTTCTGTCACTGGGATCAAGCACCGTAAGATCAAACCCACTACAAAGAACCTCTTCTCATTGCAAGATAAATAGATCAAGTTGGCCAAACAAAACCCAAATATCGGAGAACATATACGAGGCTATAAGCAATCATGCATATACGAGATCAAAAAACTCAAATAACTTTCATGGATAAAAAGAGATATATCTGATCATAAACTCAAAGTTCATCCGATCCCAACAAGCACATCGCAAAAGAGTTACATCATATGGATCTCCAAGAGACAATTGTATTGAGAATCAAACCAGAGAGAGGAAGCCATATAGCTACTAACTACGGACCCGCAGGTCTACAAAGAACTACTCACACATCATCGGAGAGGCACCAATGGAAGTGGTGAACCCCTTCGTGATGGTGTCTAGATTGGATCTGGTGGTTCTGGACTCTGCGGCGGCTGGAATTGATTTTCGTGGACTCCCCTAGGGTTTCTGGAATATTGGGGTATTTATAGAGTAAAGAGGCGGTCCGGGGGCACCCGAGGTGGGCACAACTCACCAGGGCACACCTGGGCCCCCAAGCGCGCCTTGGTGGGTTGTGCTCCCCTCGGCGCATCCCCCGGGTGCTTCTTCAGCCCATTGGTTGCCTTCTGGTCCAAAAAAAATCCACAAAACGTTTTGCTGCGTTTGGACTCCGTTTGGTATTGATTATCTGCGATGTAAAAAAACATGCAAAAAATAGCAACTTTCACTTGGCACTATGTCAATAGGTTAGTACCAAAAAATAATATAAAATGACTATAAAATGATTATAAAACATCCAAGATTGATAATATAACATCATGGAACAATCAAAAACTGTAGATACGTTGGAGACGTATGATACGTCCATTTTGCATCATGCTTTTATATCGATATTTATCGCATTATGGACTGTTATTTCACTTTATATCACAATACTTATGGCTATTCTCTCCTATTTTACAAGGTTTACATAAAGAGGGAGAATGCCGGCAGCTGGAATTCTAGTCTGGAAAAGGAGCAAATATTAGAGACCTATTCTGCGCAACTCCAAAAGTCCTGAAACTCCACGGAACGTCTTAAAAGAAATAAAGAAAAATCCACACCAAAGATGAAGGCCAGGGGGCCCACACCCTGCTCACGAGGGTGGGGGGCGCCCCCCTAGGGCGCGCCCCCTACCTCGTGGGCCCCCTTGTGGCTCTCCGACGCCCATCTTCTCCTATATGAGGTCTTTTGATGAGAAAAAAATAGAAAGGAACTTTTTGGGACGAGACTCCACCGCCACGAGGCGGAACCTTGGCGGATCCAATCTAGAGCTCCGGCAGAGCTGTTCTGCCGGGGATACTTCCCTCCGGGAGGGGGAAATCATCACCATCGTCATCACCAACGCTCCTCTCATCAGGAGAGGGCAATCTCCATCAACATCTTCACCAGCACCATCTCATCTCCAAACTCTAGTTCATCTCTTGTATCCAATTCTTGCCTCAAAGTCCGGGATTGGTGCTAGTAGGTTGCTAGTAGTGTTGATTACTCCTTGTAGTTGATGCTAGTTGGTTTATTTGGTGGAAGATCATATGTCCAGATCCTATATGCATATTATTACCCCTCTGATTATGAACATGAATATGCTTTGTGAGTAATTACGTTCGTTCCTGAGGACAAGGGAGAAGTCTTGCTATGAATACTCATGTGAATTTGGTATTTGTTTGATATTTTGATAAGATGTATGTTGTCTAGCCTCTAGTGGTGTTATGTGAACGTCGACTACATAACACCTCACCATTATTTGGGCCTAGAGGAAGGCATTGGGAAGTAATAAGTAGATGATGGGTTGCTAGAGTGACAGAAGCTTAAACCCTAGTTTATGCGTTGCTTCGTAAGGGGCTGATTTGGATCCACATGTTTCATGCTATGGTTAGGTTTACATTAATACTTTTGTTGTAGTTGTGGATGCTTGCAATAGAGGTTAATCATAAGTGGGATGCTTGTTCATGTAAGAACAGCACCCAAGCACCAGTCAACCCACATATCAAATTATCAAAGTATCGAACGTGAATCATATGAACGTGATGAAAACTAGCTTGACGATATTCCCATGTGTCCTCGGGAGCGCTTTTCCTATTATAAGAGTTTGTTCCGGCTTGTCCTTTTCTACAAAAGGATTGGGCCACCTTGCTGCACTTTATTTACTTTTGTTACTTGTTGCTCGTTACAAGCTATCTTATCACAAAACTATTTGTTACCACTTATTTCAGTACTTGCAGAGAATACCTTGCTGAAAACCGCTTATCATTTCCTTCTGCTCCTCGTTGGGTTCGACACTCTTACTTATCGAAAGGACTACGATAGATCCCCTATACTTGTGGGTCATCAAGACTCTTTTCTGGCGCCGTTGCCGGGGAGTGTAGCGCCTTTGGTAGGTGGAATTTGGTAAGGAAAAATTTATATAGTGTGCTGAAATTTACTGTCACTTGTTACTATGGAAAGTGATTCTCTGAGGGGCTTGTTCGGGGTATCTTCACCCCGACCAGTAGAGCAAAGAGTTGCTCCTCAACCTACTGAACCTATTGAAAATGAAATTCCTTATGAGTATCCTTCGGGTATGATAGAAAAACTGCTAGCTAATCCCTTTACATGAGATGGAACAAAGCATCCTGATGAGCACTTAATATATGTAGTTGAAGTTTGTGGATTATTTAAGCTTGTAGGTATACCCGATGATGTTGCTAAGAAGAAGGTCTTCCCTTTATCTTTGAAGGGAGACACATTGATATGGTATAGGCTATGTGATGATATGAGATCATGGGACTATAAAAGATTGAAGCTGGAATTTCATCAAAAGTATTACCCTATGCATCTTGTTCATCGTGATCGCAATTATATATATAATTTCTGGCCTCGCGAAGGAGAAAGCATCGCTCAAGCTTGGGGGAGGCTTAAATCAATGTTATATTCATGCCCCAATCATGAGCTCTCAAGAGAAATAATTATGCAAAGTTTTTATGCTCGGCTTTCTGAAAACAATCGCACCATGCTCGATACTTCTTGTGCTGGCTCTTTTAAGATGAAGACTATTGAATTCAGATGATTTTTTTGGATAGAATTAAACGCAACTCTGAAGATTGGGACCTCGACGAAGGTAAGGAGTCAGGTATGACACCTAAGTTTGATTGTGTTAAATCTTTTGTGGATACCGGTATTTTCCGTAAGTTTAGCACTAAATATGGACTTGACTCTAAGATAGTAGCTTCTTTCTGTGAATCTTTTGCTACTTATGTTGATATCCCTAAGGAGAAGTGGTTTAAATATCATCCTCCCATAGAAGTAAAAGTAGTTGCACCTATTAAAGTTGAAGAAAAGACTGCCACTTATAATGATCCTATTGTTCCTACTTCTTATATTGAGAAACCACCTTTCCCTGTTAGAATAAAGGATCATGCTAAAGCTTCAATTGTTGTTCGTAAAAGCAATATTAGAACGTATACACCTCCTGAGCAAGTTAAAGTAGAACCCAATATTGCTATTGTTAAAGATCTCTTGTATGATAATATTGATGGGCATGTTATTCAGTTCGAAGGTGAAACTGCTAGAATTGCTAAACCTTGTGATAAGGATAAACATAGACCTGTGGTAGGCGTGCCTGTTATTTCTGTTAAAATAGGAGATCATTGTTATCATGGCCTATGTGATATGGGTGCTAGTGCTAGTGTTATACCTCATGACTTATACAAAGAAATTAAGAATGAAATTGCACCTGTTGAGCTAGAAGATATTGATGTTACTATTAAACTTGCTAATAGAGATACTATTGCACCAATTGGAATTGTTAGAGATGTTGAAGTCTTGTGTGGGAAAACTAAATATCCTGCTGATTTTCTTGTTCTTACTTCTCCGCAAGATAGCTTTTGTCCAATTATATTTGGTAGACCCTTCTTAAATATTGTCAATGCTACCATAGACTGCACTAAGAATATTGTTACTGTTGGCTTGGATGATATGGTTCATGAGTTTAATTTCTCTAAATTTAGTAAACAACATCGTGAGGAAGAATTACCTAGTAAGGATGAAATTATTGGTCTTGCTTCTATTGCCGTACCTCCTAGTGATCCTTTAGAACACTATTTGCTAGACCATGAAAATGACATGTTCATGAAAGAAAGAAGGGAAATAGATGAAGTATTCTTTAAACAGGAACCTATTCTGCATCACAACTTGCATGTTGAAATTTTAGGGGATCCACCTCCACCCAAGGGTGACCCCGTGTTTGAGCTCAAACCCTTGCCTGATAATCTTAAATATGCTTATCTTGATGAAAAGAAGATATATCCTGTTATTATTAGTGCTAACCTTTCAGAGCATGAAGAAGAAAGATTATTAAAAACTCTGAAGAAGCATCGTGCTGCTATTGGATATACTCTTGATGATCTTAAGGGCATTAGTCCCACTCTATGTCAACATAAAATAAATTTGGAAGCAGATGCCAAACCAGTTCGTGATCCTCAACGACGTCTCAATCCTAAAATGAAAGAAGTGGTAAGAAAACAAATACTAAATCTTCTCGAGGCAGGTATAATCTATCCCGTTGCTGATAGTGAGTGGGTAAGTCATGTCCATTGTGTCCCTAAGAAGGGAGGTATTACTGTTGTTCCTAATGATAAAGATGAATTGATTCCACAAAGAATTATCACAGGTTATAGGATGGTAATTGATTTCCGCAAATTAAATAAAGCTACTAAGAAAGATCATTACCCCTTACCTTTTATTGATCAAATGCTAGAAAGATTATGCAAACATACGCACTATTGCTTTCTAGATGGTTATTCTGGTTTCTCTCAAATACCTGTGTCGGCTAGAGATCAATCAAAGACTTCTTTTACATGCCCTTTTGGTACTTTTGCTTATAGACGTATGCCTTTTGGTTTATGTAATGCACCTGCTACCTTTCAAAGATGTATGATGGATATATTCTCTGACTTTTGTGAAAAGATATGTGAGGTTTTCATGGACGATTTTTCCTTCTATGGTTCCTCTTTCGATGATTGCTTGAGCAATCTTGATCGAGTTTTGCACAGATGTGAAGAAACTAATCTTGTCTTGAATTGGGAAAAGTGCCACTTTATGGTTAATGAAGGTATTGTCTTGGGGCACAAAGTTTCTGAACGAGGTATTGAAGTTGATAAAGCCAAGGTTGATGCTATTGAAAAGATGCCATGCCCCAAGGACATCAAAGGTATAAGAAGTTTCCTTGGTCACGCCGAATTTTACAGGAGGTTCATTAAGGACTTCTCAAAAATTTCTCGGCCTCTGAATAATTTATTGCAAAAAGATATATCATTTGTCTTTGATGATGATTGTGTAGAAGCATGTGAAATACTTAAGAAAGCATTAGTCTCTGCACCTGTTGTTCAGCCACCTGATTGGAATTTACCCTTTGAAATTATGTGTGATGCTAGTGATTATGCTGTAGGTGTTGTTCTAGGGCAAAGAGTTGATAAGAAATTAAATGTTATTCATTATTCTAGTAAGACCCTAGACAATGCTCAAAGAAATTATGCTACTACTGAAAAAGAGCTTTTAGCAGTTGTATTTGCTTGTGATAAGTTCAGATCTTATATTGTTGATTCTAAAGTAACTATTCAAACAGATCATGTTGCTATTAAATATCTTATGGAAAAGAAAGATGCTAAACCTAGATTTATTAGATGGGTTCTCTTGCTACAAGAATTTGATTTGCATATTGTTGATAGAAAGGGAGCTGAGAACCCCGTTGCAGACAACATGTCTAGGTTAGAAAATATTCTTGATGACCCACTACCTATTAATGATAGCTTTCCTGATGAACAATTAAATGTTATAAGTACTTCTCGTAGTACTCCATGGTATGCTGATTATGCTAATTATATTGTTGCTAAATTTATACCACCTAGCTTCACATACCAGCAAAAGAAAAAGTTCTTCTATGATTTAAGACATTACTTTTGGGATGACCCACATCTTTATAAGGAAGGAGTAGATGGTGTTATTAGACGTTGTGTACCTGAGCATGAACAGGAACAGATCCTACGCAAGTGTCATTCCGAATCTTATGGAGGACACCACGCTGGAGATAGAACTGTTGGGGAACGTAGCAGAAATTCAAAATTTTCCTACGTGTCACCAAGATCTATCTATGGAGAAACCAGCAACGAGGGGAAGGAGAGTGCATCTACATACCCTTGTAGATCGCTAAGCAGAAGCGTTCAAGAGAACGGGGTTGAAGGAGTCGTACTCGTCGTGATCCAAATCACCGGAGATCCTAGTGCCGAACGGACGGCACCTCCGCGTTCAACACACGTAAAGCCCGGTGACGTCTCCCATGCCTTGATCTAGCAAGTAGAGAGGGAGAGGTTGAGGAAGACTCCATCCAGCAGCAGCACAACGGCGTGGTGGTGGTGGAGGAGCGTGGTACTCCAGCAGGGCTTCGCCAAGCACCGCAAGAGACGAGGAGGAAGAGGGGTAGGGCTGCGCCAAGAAGGAGAGGAACTCGTGTGTCTTGGGCAGCCCAAACCTCAAGTATATATAGGGGAAGGGGAGGGGCTGCGCCCCCACTTGGTGGACCCCCGGACCCCTCCGGTGGTCCCGGTACACTACCGGTAAAACCCAAAACTTTTCCGGTGACCAAAACAGGACTTCCCATATATAAATCTTTACCACCGAACCATTCCGGAACTCCTCGTGACATCCAGATCTCATCTGGGACTCCAAACAACATTCGGTAACCACGTATATCTATTCCTTATAACCCTAGCGTCATCGAACATTAAGTGTGTAGACCCTACGGGTTCGGGAACCATGCAGACATGACCGAGACGTTCTCCGGTTAATAACCAACAGCGGGATCTGGATACCCATGTTGGTTCCCACATGTTCCATGATGATCTCATCGGATGAACCACGATGTCGAGGATTCGATCAATCCCGTATACAATTCCCTTTGTCTAGTGGTACGATACTTGCCCGAGATTAGATCGTCGGTATCCCGATACCTTGTTCAATCTCGTTACCGGCAAATCTCTTTACTCGTTCCGTAACACATCATCCCGTGATCAACTCCTTGGTCACATTATGCACATTATGATGATGTCCTACCGAGTGGGCCCAGAGATACCTCTCCGTTTACACGGAGTGACAAATCCCAGTCTCGATTCGTGCCAACCCAACAGACACTTTCGGAGATACCTGTAGTGTACCTTTATAGCCACCCAGTTACGTTGTGACGTTTGGCACACCCAAAGTATTCCTACGGTATCCGGGAGTTGCACAATCTCATGGTCTAAGGAAATGATACTTGACATTTAGAAAAGCTTTAGCATACGAACTACCCGATCTTTGCGCTAGGCTTAGGATTGGGTCTTGTCCATCACATCATTCTCCTAATGATGTGATCTCGTTATCAACGACATCCAATGTCCATGGTCAGGAAACCGCAACCATCTATTGATCAACGAGCTAGTCAACTAGAGGCTTACTAGGGACATGGTGTTGTCTATGTATCCACACATGTATCTGAGTTTCCTATCAATACAATTCTAGCATAGATAATAAACGATTATCATGAACAAGGAAATATAATAATAACCAATTTATTATTGCCTCTAGGGCATATTTCCAACAGTCTCCCACTTGCACTAGAGTCAATAATCTAGTTCACATCGCCATGTGATTAACACTCACAAGTCACATCGCCATGTGACCAACATCCAAAGAGTTTACTAGTGTCACTAAACTAGTTCACATCATCATGTGATTAAGACTCAATGAGTTCTGGGGTTTGATCATGTTTTGCTTGTGAGAGAGGTTTTAGTCAACGGGTCTGCAACAATCAGATCCGTATGTACTTTGCAAATCTCTAGGTCATATTATAAATGCTGCTTCCACGCTCCACTTGGAGCTATTCTAAATGGTTGCTCCACTATACATATCCGGTTTGCTACTCAGAGTCATTCGGATAGGTGTTAAAGCTTGCATTGATGTAACCCTTTACGCCGAACTCTTTATCACCTCCATAATCGAGAAACATGTCCTCATTACTCCAAGGATAATTTTGACCGCTATCTAGTGATCCACTCCTGGATCACCTTTGTACCCTATTGCCAGACATGTGGCAAGGCACACATTAGGTGCGGTACTCAGCATGGCATACCGTATAGAGCCTATGACAAAAGCATAGGGGACGACATTCGTCCTTTCTTTTTCTTCTGCCGTGGTCGAGCTTTAAGTCTTAATTTCATACCTTACAACTCAGGCAAGAACTCCTTCTTTGACTGATCCATCTTGAACACCTTCAAGATCATGTCAAGGTATGTGCTCATTTGAAAGTACCATTAAGCATTTTGATCTATCCTTATAGATCTTGATGCTCAATGTTCAAGTAGCTTAATCCAGGCTTTCCATTGAAAAACACTTTCCAAATAACCCTATATGCTTTCCAGAAATTCTACGTCATTTCTGATCAACAATATGTCAACAACATATACTCATCAGAAATTCTATAGTGCTCCCACTCACTTCTTTGGAAATACAAGTTTCTCTTAAACTTTGTATGCACCCAAAATCTTTGATCATCTCATCAAAGGATACATTCCAACTCCGAGATGCTTACTCTAGTCCTTAGAAGGATTGCTGGAGCTTTGCATACTTATTAGCATCTTTCAGGATTGACAAAACCTTCCGGTTGTATCACATACAACCTTTCCTCAAGAAAATCGTCGAGGAAACAATGTTTTGACATCCTATCTGCAAGATTTCATAAATAATGCAGTAATCGCTAATATAATTCCAACAGACTCTTAGCATTGCTACGAGTGAGAAAGTCTCATCATAGTCAACTCCTTGAACTTGTCGGAAAAAATCTTAACGACAAGTCGAGCTTTCTTAATGGTGATACTTACCATCATTGTCCGTCTTCCTTTTAAAATCCATCCGTACTCAACAGCCTTACGACAATCGAGCCGTTCTGCCAAAGTCTACACTTTGTTTTCACACATGGATCCTCTCTCGGATTTTATGTCCTCGAGCTATTTATCGGAATCCGGGCCCACCATCGCTTCTCCATAGCTCGTAGGTTCATTGTTGTCTAGCAACATGGCTTCCAAGACAGGATTACGTACCACTCTGAAGTAGTACGCATCCTTGTCATCCCACGAGGTTTGGTAGTGACTTGATCTGAAGTTTCATGATCACTATCATAAGCTTCCACTTCAATTGATGTAGGTGCCACAGGAACAACTTCATGTGCCCTGCCACACACTAGTTGAAGAGACGGTTCAATAACCTCATCAAGTCTCCACCATCCTCCCACTCAATTCTTTCGAGAGAAACTTTTCCTCGAGAAAGGACCCGATTCTAGAAACAATCCCTTATTGCTTTCGGATCTGAGACAGGAGGTATACCCAACTGTTTTGGGTGTCCTATGAAGATGCATTTATCCGCTTTGGGTTCGAGCTTATCAGCCTGAAACTTTTTCACTTAAGCATCGCAGCCCCAAACTTTTAAGAAATGACAGCTTAGGTTTCTCTAAACCATAGTTCATACGGTGTCATCTCATCGGAATTATGTGGTGCCCTATTTAAAGTGAATGTGGTTGTCTCTAATGCCTAACCCATAAACTACCGTGGTAATTCGATAAGAGACATCACGGTATGCATCATATCCAATAGGGTGCAGTTATGATGTTCGGACACACCATCACACTATGGTGTTCCAGGCTGTATTAGTTGTGAAACAATTTCCACAATGTCTTAATTCTATGCCAAACTCGTAATTCAGATATTCATCTCTATGATCATATCAGAGATATTTTATCCTCTTGTCACGACGATCTTTCAACTTCACCCTGAAATTACTTGAACCTTTCAATAATTCAGACTCGTGATTCATCAAGTAAAAATACTCAACATCTACTCAAATCATTTGTGAAGTAAGAACATATCGATATCCACTACACGCCTCAGCACTCATTGGACTGCACACATCAAAATGTATTACTTCCAACAAGTTGCTTTCTAGTTCCATTTTACTGAAAACGAGGCTTTCAGTCATCTAGCCCATGTGGCATGATTTGCATGTCTCAAGTGATTCAAAATCAAGTGAGTCCAAACGGTCCATTTGCATGGAGTTTCTTCATGCATATACACCAATAGACATGGTTCGCATGTCTCAAGCTTTTCAAAAACGAGTGAGCCCAAAGATCCATCAACATGGAGCTTCTTCATGCGTTTTATACCGATATGACTTACGTGGCAGTGCCACAAGTAGGTGGTACTATCATTACTATCTTATATCTTTTGGCATGCACATGTGTATCAGTACGATCGAGATTCAATAAACCATTCATTTTAGGTGCAAGACCATTGAAGGTATTATTCAAATAAACAGAGTAACCATTATTCTCCTTAAATGAATAACTGTATTGCGATAGACATAATCCAATCATGTCTATGCTCAACGCAAACACCAATCTTGATGGTAGAGGGAGCGTACGATATTTGATCAACCTTGGAAATACTTCCAACACATATTGTCATCTCACCTTTAGCTAGTCTCCGTTTATTCCGTAGCTTTTATTTCGAGTTACTAACACTTAGCAACCAAACCGGTATCTAACACCCTGGTGCTACTAGGAGTACTAGTAAAGTACACATTAACATAATGTATATCCAATATACTGCTATCGACAGCCTTCTCATCTACCAAGTATCTAGGGTAATTCTGCTCCAGTGGCTGTTTCCCTTATTACAGAAGCACTCAGTCTCGGGTTTGGGTTCAACCTTGGGTTTCTCCACTAGAGCAGCAGCTGATTTGCCGTTTCATGAAGTATCCCTTCTTGCCCTTGCCCTTCTTGAAACTAGTGGTTTCACTAACCATCAACAATTGATGCTCCTTCTTGATTTCTACTTTCGCGGTGTCAAACATCGCGAATATTTCAAGGATCATCATATCTATCCCTGATATGTTATAGTTCATCACGAAGCTCTAGCAGCTTGGTGGCAATGACTTTGGAGAAACATCACTATCTCTGGAAGATCAACTCCCACTCGATTCGAGTGATTGTGGCACTCAGACAATCTGAGCACAAGCTCAACGATTGAGCTTTTCTCCCTTAGTTTGCAGGCTAAGAAAATCGTCGGAGGTCTCATACTTCCTGACGTGGGCACAAGCCTGAAATCCCAATTTCAGCCCTCGAAACATCTCATATGTTCCATGACGTTTCAAAATGTCTTCGGTGCCTCAACTCTAAACCGTTTAACCGAACTATCACGTAGTTATCAAAATGTGTATGTCAGATGTTCGCAACATCCACAGACGACGTTCGAGGTTCAGCACACTGAGCGGTGCATTAAGGACATAAGCCTTCTATGAAGCAATGAGGACAATCCTCAGTTTACAGACCTAGTCCGCATAATTGCTACTATCAACCTTCAACTAAATTTTCTCTAGGAACATATCTAAACAGTAGAACTAAAGCGCGAGCCACGACATAATTTGCGAAGACCTTTTGACTATGTTCAGGATAATTAAGTTCATCTTATGAACTCCCACTCAGATAGACATCCCTCTAGTCATCTAAGTGATTACATGATCCTAGTCAACTAGGCCATGTCCCATCATCACGTGAGACGGACTAGTCAACATCGGTGAACATCTTCATGTTGATCGTATCTACCATACGACTCATGCTCGACCTTTCGGTCTCTTGTGTTCCGAGGCCATGTCTGTACATGCTAGGCTCGTCAAGTCAACCTAAGTGTTTTGCATGTGTTCCGAGGCCATGTCTGTACATGCTAGGCTCGTCAACACCCATTGTATTCGAACGTAAGAATCTATCACACCCGATCATCACGTGGTGCTTCGAAACGACGAACTTTCACAACGGTGCACAGTTAGGGGGAACACTTTCTTGAAATTTTAATGAGGGATCATCTTATTTACTACCGTTGTTCTAAGCAAATAAGATGCATAAACATGATAAACATCACATGCAATCAAATAGTGACATGATATGGCCATCATCACTTTGCTCCTCTTGATCTCCATCTTCGGGGCTCCATGATCATCATCGTCACCGGCATGACACCATGATCTCCATCATCATGATCTCTATCATCGTGTCTTCATGAAGTTGTCTCGCCAACTATTACTTCTACTACTACAGCTAACGGTTAGCAATAAAGTAAAGTAATTACATGACGTTTATGTTGACACGCAGGTCATAAATAAATTAAGATAACTCCTATGGCTCCTGCCGGTTGTCATACTCATCGACATGCAAGTTGTGATTCCTATTACAAGAACATGATCAATCTCATACATCACATATATCATTCATCACATCCTTTTGGCCATATCACATCACATGGCATACCTTGCAAAAACAAGTTAGACGTCCTCTAATTGTTGTTTGCTTGTTTTACGTGGCTGCTATGGGTTTCTAGCAAGAACATTTCTTACATACGCAAAACCACAACGTGATATGCCAATTGCTATTTACCCTTCATAAGGACCCTTTTCATCGAATCCGTTCTGACTAAAGTGGGAGAGACTGGCACCCGCTAGCCACCTTATGCAACTAGTGCATGTCAGTCGGTGGAACCTGTCTCACGTAAGATTACGTGTAAGGTCGGTCCGGGCCGCTTCATCCCACAATACTGTCAAAACAAGATTGGACTAGTAACGGTAAGCATAATGAACAAAATCAACGCCCACAACTACTTTGTGTTCTACTCGTGCATAGAATCTACGCAATAGACCTAGCTCATGATGCCACTGTTGGGGAACATAGCAGAAATTCAAAATTTTCCTACGTGTCACCAAGATCTATCTATGGAGAAACCAGCAACAAGGGGAAGTAGAGTGCATCTACATACCCTTGTAGATCGCTAAGCGGAAGCGTTCAAGAGAACGGGGTTGAAGGAGTCGTACTCGTCGTGATCCAAATCACCGGAGATCCTAGTGCCGAACGGACAGCACATCCACGTTCAACACACGTACAGCCCGGTGACGTCTCCCATGCCTTGATCCAGCAAGGAGAGAGGGAGAGGTTGAGGAAGACTCCATCCAGCAGCAGCACAACGGCGTGGTGGTGGTGGAGGAGCGTGGTACTCCAGCAGGGCTTCGCCAAGCACCGCAAGAGACGAGGAGGGAGAGGGGTAGGGCTGCGCCAAGAAGGAGAGGAACTCGTGTGTCTTGGGCAGTCCAAACCTCAAGTATATATAGGGGAAGGGGAGGGGCTGCGCCCCCACTTGGTGGACCCCCGGACCCCTTCGGTGGTCCCGGTACACTACCGGTAAAACCTGAAACTTTTCCGGTGACCAAAACAGGACTTCCCATATATAAATCTTTACCTCCGGACCATTCCGGAACTCCTCGTGACGTCCAGGATCTCATCCGGGACTTCGAACAACATTCGGTAACCACGTATATCTATTCCTTATAACCCTAGCGTCATCGAACCTTAAGTGTGTAGACCCTACGGGTTCGGGAACCATGTAGACATGACCGAGACGTTCTCCGGTTAATAACCAACAGCGGGATCTGGATACCCATGTTGGTTCCCACATGTTCCACGATGATCTCATCGGATGAACCACGATGTCGAGGATTCGATCAATCCCGTATACAATTCCCTTTGTCTAGTGGTACGATACTTGCCCGAGATTCGATCGTCGGTATCCCGATACCTTGTTCAATCTCGTTACCGGCAAGTCTCTTTACTCGTTCCGTAACACATCATCCCGTGATCAACTCCTTGGTCACATTGTGCACATTATGATGATGTCCTACCGAGTGGGCCCAGATATACCTCTCCGTTTACACGGAGTGACAAATCCCAGTCTCGATTCATGCCAACCCAACAGACACTTTCGGAGATACCTGTAGTGTACCTTTATAGCCACCCAGTTACGTTGTGACGTTTAGCACACCCAAAGTATTCCTACGGTATCCGGGAGTTGCACAATCTCATGGTCTAAGGAAATGATACTTGACATTTAGAAAAGCTTTAGCATATGAACTACACGATCTTTGTGCTAGGCTTAGGATTGGGTCTTGTCCATCACATCATTCTCCTAATGATGTGATCCCGTTATCAACGACATCCAATGTCCATGGTCAGGAAACCGCAACCATCTATTGATCAACGAGCTAGTCAACTAGAGGCTTACTAGGGACATGGTGTTGTCTATGTATCCACACATGTATCTGGGTTTCCTATCAATACAATTCTAGCATGGATAATAAACGATTATCATGTACAAGGAAATATAATAATAACCAATTTATTATTGCCTCTAGGGCATATTTCCAACAAGAACTGCACATAAGGTATTGCAATCTGGTTTTTATTGGCCTACTCTCTTCAAGGATGCCCGTAAGTTTGTCTTATCTTGTGATGAATGTCAAAGAATTGGTAATATTAGTAGACGCCAAGAAATGCCTATGAATTATTCACTTGTTATTGAACCGTTTGATGTCTGGGGCTTTGATTATATGGGACCTTTTCCTTCCTCTAATGGATACACACATATTCTAGTTGCTGTTGATTACGTTACTAAGTGGGTAGAAGCTATTCCAACTAGTAGTGCTGATCATAACACTTCTATTAAAATGCTTAAAGAAGTTATTTTCCCAAGGTTTGGAGTCCCTAGATATTTAATGACTGATGGTGGTTCACATTTTATTCATGGTGCTTTTCGTAAAATGCTTGCTAAATATGACGTTCATCATAGAATTGCATCTCGTTATCACCCACAGTCTAGTGGTCAAGTAGAGTTGAGCAATAGAGAGCTCAAATTAAGTTTGCAAAAGACTATTAATAGGTCTAGAAAGAATTGGTCTAAGAAACTTGATGATGCATTATGGGCTTATAGAACTGCATACAAAAATCCTATGGGTATGTCTCCGTATAAAATGGTCTATGGAAAATCATGTCACTTACCTCTCGAACTTGAACATAAGGGATATTGGGCTGTTAAAGAGCTTAACTATGATTTTAAACTTGCCGGTGAAAAGAGGTTATTTGATATTAGCTCACTTGATGAATGGAGAACCCAAGCTTATGAAAATGCCAAGTTGTTTAAAGAAAAAGTTAAAAGATGGCATGAAAAAAGGATACAAAAGCGTGAGTTTAATGTAGGTGATTATGTATTGCTATACAACTCTCGTTTAAGATTTTTTGCAGGAAAACATCTCTCTAAATGGGAAGGCCCCTATGTTATCGAAGAGGTCTATCGTTTCGGTGCCATAAAGATCAACAACTTCGAGGGCACAAATCCGAAGGTGGTAAACGGTCAAAGAATTAAACATTATATCTCAGGTAATCCCATAAATGTTGAAACCAATATTATTGAAACTGTAACCCCGGAGGAATACATAAGGTACACTTTCCGGAACGTTTCAGACTCCGAAAAGGAATAGGTATGTGGTACGGTAAGTAAACCGACTCCAAAACAATTTTTAAGGCAATATTTCTTCGTTTTGGAATATTTAGAAAAATAGAAAAATAAGTAGCAGTCCGGGAAGGACACAAGGGCCCCACGAGGGTGGTGGGCGCGCCCTACCCCCCTAGGCGCGCCCCTACCTCGTGAGCACCTCGTGTGCTTTCCGGACTCCGTTTTCTTGCACATTATGTATTTTGGTCGGTAAAAATTCATTATATATTCTCCCGAAGTTTTTGACTCCCGTATCACGCAAAAATCTCCTGTCTTTGTTTCGAGCTGTTTTCTGTCAGGGTTTTCCAGGCTAGGCATCATGTCGTCTCCCTCCTCCAACAATTGTGACAATGATGCTTGGCTAATGAAGATAGATCTGAAGAGGGAAGAACCCACGAGGGTCAACAAGGATGAAAGGATCAAGAAGGCCACGGAGGATCAAGCTCCGGCAACAAAAGACATCCTACAACTTGATCATAACCTTCTTACCCCAACTGACATTGAAGCTTTCAAGATGATTGAGTTAGCTCGTATACAAAACAAGTATCTCACACAAGAAAATATTTTGTTGAAGGAGCATATTGTCGCACTCAAGGGCATTATTCGCAAGCTGGAGGACCTCTTAAGCTTCACCGACAAAGGAGATATAGTCACATGGGTATGGGCACTCCCCTTGGCAACTGCCAAGCTTGGGGGAGGTGCCCCGGTATCATATCACAATCACAACTCCTATCTTTACCGTTTTTCTTAGTTCGATCCTATTAGTAGTATCTTGATCTAGTAGAATAAAGTTTATGGCATGATCTAGTTTTGAGTTTTGCTTTATGATCTCTCTATGTAATTGAGTCCATGAGCTATATATAATAAAGATTAGTGTTGAGTCAAGGGCTTGATTATTTTGCTATGATCTTGGGTGAATAAAAGAAAAGAGAAAAAGAATAAAAAGAAACAAAAGGTTCATATTGATCTTATTGAGAGTAATGACTTCACATAGAAAGAGTATGATGATTAAAAGTTGTTGGGAGTTGGCAGACATAGCTTTGGTCATTGTTGCAATTAATAGGAAGTAATAAGGAAAGAGAGGTTTTCACATACAGATATATTATCATTGACATCTTTTATGATTGGGAGCACTCATTGAAATATGACATGCTAAAGAGTTGATGTTGGACAAGGAAGACAACGTAATGAGTTATGTATTTCTTATATCTGAGATAAAGTATGTTGTCATGGATCCTCTAACTTGTTGAGCTTGCCTTTCCCCCTCATGCTAGCCAAATTCTCAGCACTAAGTAGAAATACTACTTGTGCTTCCAAATACCCTTAAACCAGTTTTGCCATGAGAGTCCACCATATCTACCTATGGATTGAGTAAGATCCTTCAAGTAAGTTGTGATCGGTGCAAAGCAATAAAAATTGCTCTAAATATGTATGATTGATTGGTGTGGGAGAAATAAGCTTTATACGATCTTGTGATGTGGAAGTAATAAAAGCGACGGACTGCATAATAAAGGTTCATATCACAAGGGGCAATACAAAGTGACGTTCTGTCGCACTGAGATTTTATATATATCCAACCATAAAAGCGCAGGGCAACCTCTGCTTCCCTCTGCGAAGGTCCTATCCTTTATTATTATCTTCTACCTTATGCAAGAGTCATGGTGATCTTCACCTTTTCTTTTTCATTTTATCCTTTGGCAAGCTCAGCATGTTGGAAAGAACATGATATATATATATATATATCTAATTGGATATAGGGGAGCATGAACCATTATTGTTGACATTACCCTTGAGGTAAAAGGTTGTGGGGCAAAACTATAATCCCCTATCTTTCTCTGTGTCCGATTAATACTCCGTAACCACAAGTATCGCGTTAGTGTTGGCAATTATGGAGGACTAAATGATAGTTGAGTATGTGGACTTGCTTTTTAGCTCTGACATAGACTCTTTCCGATGTTATGATAAATTGCAATTGCTTGAATGACTGAGGTTATAGTTTGTCGGAGCCCAATAAGGTTTACGATTTATACTTTTGCATTGTGAATAGATCATCACTTGAACATAAGTAATCATATGACAAAATCTATATATGTTGATGTTATGAAAATAATCATGATGCCTTCATGTCTGTATTTTATTTTTATCGACGCCTCTACCTCTAAACATGAGGACATATTTATTGTTATCGGCTTTTCGCTTGAGGACAAGCGAGGTCTAAGCTTGGGGGAGTTGATACGTCCATTTTGCATCATGCTTTTATATCGATATTTATCGCATTATGGACTGTTATTGCACTTTATATCACAATACTTATGGCTATTCTCTCTTATTTTACAAGGTTTACATAAAGAGGGAGAACGCTGGCAGCTGGAATTCTGGTCTGGAAAAGGAGCAAATATTAGAGACCTATTCTGCGCAACTCCAAAAGTCCTGAAACTCCACGGAACGTCTTAAAAGAAATAAAGAAAAATCCACACCAAAGATGAAGGCCAGGGGGCCCACACCCTGCTCACGAGGGTGGGGGGCGCCCCCCTAGGGCGCGCCCCCTACCTCGTGGGCCCCCTGGTGGCTCTCCGACGCCCATCTTCTCCTATATGAGGTCTTTTGATGAGAAAAAAATAGAAAGGAACTTTTTGGGACGAGACTCCACCGCCACGAGGTGGAACCTTGGCGGATCCAATCTAGAGCTCCGGCAGAGCTGTTCTGCCGGGGATACTTCCCTCCGGGAGGGGGAAATCATCACCATCGTCATCACCAATGCTCCTCTCATCGGGAGAGGGCAATCTCCATCAACATCTTCACCAGCACCATCTCATCTCCAAACTCTAGTTCATCTCTTGTATCCAATTCTTGTCTCAAAGTCCGGGATTGGTGGTAGTAGGTTGCTAGTAGTGTTGATTACTCCTTGTAGTTGATACTAGTTGGTTTATTTGGTGGAAGATCATATGTTCAGATCCTATATGCATATTATTACCCCTCTGATTATGAACATGAATATGCTTTGTGAGTAATTACGTTCGTTCCTGAGGACAAGGGAGAAGTCTTGCTATGAGTAGTCATGTGAATTTGGTATTCGTTTGATATTTTGATAAGATATATATTGTCTTGCCTCTAGTGGTGTTATGTGAACGTCGACTACATAACACTTCACCATTATTTAGGCCTAGAGGAAGGCATTGGGAAGTAATAAGTAGATGATGGGTTGCTAGAGTGACAGAAGCTTAAACCCTAGTTTATGCGTTGCTTCGTAAGGGGCTGATTTGGATCCACATGTTTCATGCTATGGTTAGGTTTACCTTAATACTTTTGTTGTAGTTGTGGATGCTTGCAATAGAGGTTAATCATAAGTGGGATGCTTGTTCAAGTAAGAACAGCACCCAAGCACCGGTCCACCCACATATCAAATTATCAAAGTATCGAACGCGAATCATATGAACGTGATGAAAACTAGCTTGACGATATTCCCATGTGTCCTCGGGAGCGCTTTTCCTATTATAAGAGTTTGTTCCGGCTTGTCCTTTGCTACAAAAGGATTGGGCCGCCTTGCTGCACTTTATTTACTTTTGTTACTTGTTGCTCGTTACAACCTATCTTATCAGAAAACTATCTGTTACCACTTATTTCAGTACTTGCAGAGAATACCTTGCTGAAAACCGCTTATCATTTCCTTCTGCTCCTCGTTGGGTTCGACACTCTTACTTATCAAAAGGACTACGATAGATCCCCTATACTTGTGGGTCATCAACGTATCAGTATCCGGCTTCACTCATGAAGGCGTAATGTGGCCACTTGCATGGCCATATATACCTCCACTCTACAAGGAAGATGGAGGTCCAGGGAACCACTAGCAACTCCCTTTTGGGCTCCGTCTTGAAATACCTATTTCACAACCTAATCAAGAGAAAACCACCTTTACTTGCCCTTTTGGAACTTATGCTTATAGACAGATGCTTTTGGTTTATGTAATGCACCTTTACTTTTCAAAGATGTATGACGGCTATATTCTCCGATTTTTGTGAAACGATTGTCGAGGTTTTCGTGGATGCTTTTTCCATTTACGGAACTTCTTTTCACGATTGCTTAAGCAACCTTGATCGAGTTTTGTAGAGATGTAAACAATGTTGGATAATCCAAACAATTAAACGTGCGTGAGCTTTACTAGTTGAGTTTTGAAGGAATTGGAAGCGTAATGAGGCTTGCCGATGATTAGTTAGGAAAGTGTACGATGTCTTTGTACTAGTAGTCTACGTTTGTTAGTAGATTATAGGGAAGTTGAGACCGATTGGAATTGGTGTTAGCTTGGTCGTGTCCTAGTATGGTAGTAGTACTAGTCTGTATAGGTTAGGCAAAAGGAGTCTGCGTCGGTGGCCTGAGCTAGGTCCTGCACCTATATATACATGGTGTGTGCGTGAGATTTGTAACCGTGAGTTGAGAAACAAGATAATAAAGAGAAAAGAGGGCACGACAAGGGCCCTTGGTTATCATTTTTTATGCGCGTGTGTTCCCCGTATTTGATGTAATTGATCCTGAGGGTGGAATTCCAACAATTGGTATCAGAGCAAGGTTCGAGTGAAGCTGCGCTTGCCCCGGGGTGGCGACCCGACTAGCGCCTCAGAGCGGGCGATACAATTGCTGGTGTAGTGATGACGAGGAGTGGGCGATATAGTCGCTGGGTGGTGCAGCGACGTGGAGGATCAGGCGGTAGTCGTTCGGCGGAGCGACGACGATAAGGTGGCGAGGACATGGTCGTAAGCGAGGCGACAGGTGATGGTCGTTCTGCGGAACAACCTGGAGGAGGGCGATAGGGTTGTCGTCAGCAAGGCGTTGGTGATCGTTGATGGTTATGGAGGTGCAGAAGTTACGACACCTAGAAAATCATTGAGATCATCATTCGGAGGAGCGAGGAAGAGGCGACAAAGTTGCGAGCTGTCGTCTAGGTGTGCACATGAGTTCTTGTAAGGTGCGTCCAAGAGCTCAGGTGTGTGAGTCTTCTGCTGCAGTTGAGATGCCTCACTGGCGGAGGAGAATTGCGAGCGAGAGTGGGGGAAAAAGGAATTCGTCCCTTGCATTTCCATTCGTGATCAAGGAGTTCCGGCGAGTTCATATACGATGAAGTTGAGTTGCGCGTATATGGCGAGTTGTGATGCCGTCGGACGTGAAGTGTCGTTTGGTAAGTTGTGTCACCAACGATAAAGGAAAGATGTAAAGATGTGGCGGGTGAAGAGTTGTGTCCCTCCATGTGCGAGCAACCGATGAGAAGACGAAGATCAATGTGAAGATGGACGCACACCAGTTAAGTTGAGTTCCTACATGAGGCTATGTGTTTAGTCTGCATGTAGCACGCTAAGATGTGGCAGCGTGGCTGGTAGTCCAGGTAATCGTTGGTCCAATCTACAAGTCAGCATCAATAGAAAAGATGATGCTGCAGTGGTGATCCTCATTGCAAGAAGAGCGAAGTTGTGATCCGGTAAGTCGCATCACCGGAGGCAATCAGCGGGACAAGATAAAGAGGTGATCGTTTGTGTGTCTCGTCAAATAAAGAGTCAGATAAAGAGATATTTGGATTAGGGGGTGAATGTTGGATAATCCAAACAATTAAACGTGCGTGAGCTTTACTAGTTGAGTTTTGAAGGAATTGGAAGCGTAATCAGGCTTGCCGATGATTAGTTAGGAAAGTGTACGATACCTTTGTACTAGTAGTCTACGTGTGTTAGTAGATTATAGGGAAGTTGAGACCGATTGGAATTGGTGTTAGCTTGGTCGTGTCCTAGTATGGTAGTAGTACTAGTCTGTATAGGTTAGGCAAAAGGAGTCTGCGTCGGTGGTCTAAGCTAGGTCCTGCACCTATATATACATGGTGTGTGCGTGAGATTTGTAACCGTGAGTTGAGAAACAAGAAAATAAAGAGAAAAGAGGGCACGGCAAGGGCCCTTGGTTATCAGTTTTTTGTATGCGTGTGTTCCCCGTATTTGATGTAATTGATCCTGAGGGTGGAATTCCAACAAACAAACTAATCTTGTCTTGAATTGGGCGAAGTGCCACTTTATGGTGAATGAAGGCATTGTCTTGGGGCATAAAATTTTGGAGCGAGGTATTGAGGTGAATAAAGCTAAAGTTGATGCATTGAGAAAATTCCATGTCCTAAAGACATTAAAGGTATTCGTAGTTTCCTTGGTCATGCTGGGTTCTATAGGAGGTTTATTAAAGATTTCTCTAAGATTTCTAGGCCTCTTACTAATCTTTTACAAAATGATGTTCAATTTATTTTTGATGATGATTGTGTAGAAGCCTTTGAAACACTTAAGAACTCATTAACTTATGCACCTATTGTTCAACCACCTAATTGGAACTAGCCTTTTGAAATTATGTGTGATGCTAGTGATTATGCCGTTGGTGAAGTTCTAGGACAAAGAGTTGATAAGAAATTGAATGTTATCTATTATGCTAGAAAAACTCTAGACAGTGCCCAAAGAAATTATGCTACTACTGAGAAAGAGTTTTTAGCAGTTGTGTTTGCTTATGATAAATTCAGATCTTACATTGTTCATTCCAAAGTAATTGTTCACATCGATCATGCTGTTATAAAATATCTTATGGAAAAGAAAGATGCTAGAGCTAGACTTATTAGGTGGTTTATCTTGCTACGAGAATTTGATTTGCATATTACTGATAGGAAAGTAGCTGAGAACCCCGTAGTTGATAACTATCTAGGTTAGAAAATATTCTTGATGACCCACTACCTATTGATGATAGCTTCCCCGATGAACACCAAGCTATCATAAATGTTTCTCATAATACTCCTTGGTATGCTGACTATGATAATTATTTCATTGCTAAATTTATATCACCTAGTTTCACATACCAACAAAATAAAAATATAGTGTATGATTTAAGTCATTACTTCTGGGATGACCCACATGTTTATAAAGAAGGAGTAGACGGTATTCTTAGACATTGTATACCTGAGCATGAACAGAAATAGAACCTATGAAATGTCACTCCGAAGCTTATGGAGGACATCATGCGGGAGATAGAACTATGCATAAGGTATTATAATTTGATTTTTATTGGCCTACTCTTTTCAAATATGCCTGTAAGTTTGTCTTAACTTGTGATGAATGTCAAAGAATTGGTTATATTGGTAAGCGGCAGGAAATGCCTATGAATTATTTACTTGTTATTGTACAATTTGATGTTTGGGACTTTGATTATATGGGACCTTTTCCTTCCTCTAATGGGTATACAAATATTTGGTTGTTGTTGATTATGTCACTAAGTGGGTAGAAGCTATTCCAACTAGTAGTGCTGATCGTAACACCTCCATTAAAATGCTTAAAGAAGTTATCTTCTCGAGGCTTGGAGTCCCTAGATATTTAATGATTGATGGTGGTTCATATTTTATTCATGGTGCTTTCCGTAAATTGCTTGCTGAATTGAACTTAGCAATAGAGAAATAAAACTAATATTATGAAAAATTGTCAATAGGTCACGAAAGAATTGGTCTAAGAAACTTGATGATGCACTTTGGGCCTATAGAACAGCTTATGAAAAAACTATGGGTATGTCTCCATATAAAATGGTTTATGGAAAAGTTTGTCATTTTCGTCTTGAGTTAGAACATAAAGCATATTGGGAAATTAAATAACTTAGTTATGAATTCAAACTTGCCGATGAAAATAGGTTATTTGATATTACCTCACTAGATGAATGGAGAACCCAAGCTTATGAAAATGCCAAACTATTTAAAGAAAAAGTCAAAAGATGGCATTACAAAAGAATCCAAAAGCGGGAATTCAAAGTTGATGAATATGTTCTATTGTACAAATCTCGTTTTAGTTTTTTTGCAGTAAAACTTATCTCCAAGTGGGAAGGACCATACATCATCGAAGAAGTTTATCGCTCTGGACTATCAAGATTAATAATGCCAAAGGTACCAATCCGAAGGTGGTCAATGGATAAAGAATTAAATACTATATTTGAGGTACGCCTATTAATGTTGAAACTAACATTATCCAAACCATGACACCTAAGGAATACATAAAAGGGACCTTCCAGAACACACAGAACCCTAAAAATGAAGAGTACGTGATACAGTAAGTAAACGGACTCGACAAATTCCGCAGAAAATATTTTCTATCAGTTTTGGAATATTAGAAAAATAAAAATTAATAAGAAACAACCGGGAAGGCAACCCAAGTGCCCACAAAGCACCAGGGCGCGCCTGCCCCACCTGGCGCGCCCTGGTGGGTCCGATGGGCACCTTCCCGACTCTGATTTCCTCCCATATACTTGTTTCCCAAGATAAAAAAATCTTTGTATATAGCCCCGGATGATTATGGAGCAGCGAGAGGTGACGAGAGGGCTCTACCTCGACGGGATAGATCATTGAGAATCATCCAAGCACATTGGAGGAGAAGAGGCAAGCAACATGGCGCGGATAGGGACGGCTCGGTCATGGGAGGGCACTATGTTCTCTGCTCCGCTGTGTCCGTGTCCGCCACACAGGTTGCCTGCGTCGGGGAGCGGTAGAGGATAGCTAGGAGAAAGAGGCCGAGGCTGCAGAAGTGCTAGGACAAGCGAGGGTGGCACGGGGCGAGCGCACATGCGAGGTCAGAGGGGTCGCGACGCGCTGAGCGCGCCGACTACCAGTCGAACACCTTGTATCCGCGCAGTCACCGCCTGCACTGGTGCAATAGGGATTTATGACATAGAGTATGGAATTCTGCTTACTCACTTTTTATGGGACATTTACATCTACGCCCCTAATTTGCGCCCACTTTCAGATTTACCCCTAATTTCAAAGCCTGCTCAAATTTGCCCCTCCGCCGTTAGGTGCACGTACAGAAATACCCTTCTGTGCCGTTACCGTACGGTCAAAGCAGGTCAAAGCAGGTCAAAGGGCTTTGACCGTCCTGAAAAAAATAGCAAAAAAATTCTAAAAAGTCTAAAAATTTGTGGGATCAAAGATACTCAGGTTTGCAAGGTGTGTGAAAAGTTTCATGCTGTTTGTACATTCTAGGAGCTCGTGTTAGAGGAAAAACAATAAATATGTAAGCATGTGAACAGTAAATTCAAAAAAATAGCAAGAAAATTCAAAAAAATATAAAATATTTTGGCATCAAAGAGGAGCGAGTCTGCAAGCTGCGTGCAGATTGTTGTTGTGTTTGGACATTGGAGGGGCTTGTGGAAAAAAATTGGCTCGGGAAAAAACTTGGGGAAAAATGACTATTTTGCTTTTTCTTGCTAGAGCTCCTCGCATGTCATTTGATCACAAAAACTTGCAAGCACCTTGTGCACCCAAGCCACTTTCATGCCAAAAAAATTCATATTTATTTAAATTTTCTTGCTATTTTATTTCAAATTTATTGTTCACAAGCGTGCAGATTAACTGTTTTTCCTCGCCATGAGCTCCTGGAATGTCCAAATAGCACGAAAATTTGCACACACCTTGGGCACATGAGTATCTTTGATCTCAGAAAATTTTAGATTTTTTAGATTTTTTTGCTATTTTTTCTCAGGACGGTCAAAGCTGTTTGACTGGACGGTAACGGCGCAGAAGGGCATTTCTATAAGGGCACCTAACGGCGGAGGGGCAAATTTGAGCAGGCTTTCGAATTAGGGGTATATCTGATTAAGTGGTTCGAGTTAGGGACACAAATGCAAATGGCCCTTAAATTTAGTATTTGTTTCCCTCCTTTTCCTGCTAGGATCGGAAATCCTGTATTTTGCATATCCATACGATCGAGTTCGTAGGTTTCCTAAATAGTGTAATGGAAAAAGAAGTGCTTCGAATCATTGCTATTTGACTCGGTGCGCCAGGGCTGCCAGACCGTGTCTAGGCTCAAGTCCGTTCAACACTGAGCCTCTGGATGCCCTTGGTTTGTTTCTAGGTCGACCAGACATGACTAGAGCTTAGGGACAAGTTTCTGGGCAAAAACTGTTGAAGAAGGTTGTGAAAAATCTATAAAGAGATAAGGTCTTAAACTTGGGGGATAATATTCAGGTTGGAAGTTAGTCATGCTATAAAATTTTTAGCTCAAATGGACCAAGCAAAAATACACTTCCTACACAAAGTAACCTTGCTGTCCAGAAATGAAAATATTTTCTTGAGCCAAAATTGTCCACATGACCATGGGATGTTTTTTCCTAGGAAGGTGATACATGACCCAAAGAATATTAGGGATTTATTTACGATTTTGGGAGCAATAAAAATGAGGGTTGCTTCATAACAGAAAGAGAAAATATCCATTTTCAGGGGGGAAATGAATATTATGTCATTTAAGAAAATTATTCCATGACATGATCTTGAGAGGTATGGAGTGTGGAGATGATTTGAGAGTACTAGGATCCACTTGGAAGAAAATCAAAAAATAATTCTCAAGTGGCAAGTCCAAAAGAGTTGATTGAAAATTCAAACTCAAACCAGATATTAAATAAACATTAGAAAGAGAAAGTTTTCTAAATCTAGGGTGTCACAAAACTCCCCCCCCCTAGGATGAAACTCGTCCTCGAGATTCGGTTGCTCGGGAAAGAATTCAGGGTTTGCAGTCCTTAAGAAATCCTATCTTTCCCAGGTAGCTTCATCCTCAGTATGATGTTCCCACTGTACTTTGTAAAACTTAACTGACTTGCTGCGGGTGACTCTTTCCATATCATCCAATATTCGAAAAGGTTTCTCTTCATAAGTCAAATCCCGAGCAGGCTCTATTTCTGTCATATTAGTTCGTTTCTCTGGCGGTGGGATACATTTTCGTAACTGTGACATGTGAAAGACATCGTGCACTTTGGATAACTCGGGTGGAAGTTCCAGTTGGTATGCCACTGCACCAACTTTGGACAGGACGGGGAATGGGCCAATGTACCTTTATGCAAGCTTTCCTCGAGTTTGAAATCTTTTGACTCCTTTCATGGGTGTGACTCGAAGATTGGCATACTCCCCTGGTTCAAAACTGATATGCCGGTGTTTTGAATCGTAATAGCTCTTTTGTCGAGACTTGGATACTTGAAGTCTGTCCCGGATTCCCTTTACTTGTTTTTCAGCTTCCATCATCAAATCAGTGCCAAAGATGCGACTATCTCCAGTCTGAGACCAGTTTAAAGGGGTACAACACTTGCCTCCATACAGAGCCTCAAACAGTGACATCATGAGGCTGGCCTGATAGCCGTTGTTGTACAAAACTCCGCATAGGGCAAACTGTCTTCCCATTTAGGTCCTTGAGCGATTGCACATGCCCGAAGCATGTCTTCGAGAATCTGTTTTACTTTGTCGGTCTACCCGTCTGTCTGGGGATGATAATCGATGCTATATTTCAAAGCAGATCCCAAAGCTTGGTGAAGACGCGACCTGAATGCTGAGGTAAATAGTCCTCCTCAGTCAGAGGTGATGGTTTTAGGCACTCCATGCAAACTGACGATCCGTGATACATATAGTTGTGCTCGTTGATCTTCCCGATATATGGTTCTTATATGAATGAAGTGGGCTACTTTGGTCAGCATGTCCACTACGACCCATACAACATGGTTTCCTTGAGACATTTTGGGTAGTCCCATGATGAAATCCATGCAGACAGCATCCCATTTCCATTGTGGAACAGGTAAGGGTTGAAGTTATCCGAGGGTTTCTGGTGCTCCGCCTTTACCTTATTGCAGATGCCGCAACAGGGAATAAAATATGCAATGTTCTTCTTCATTCCGTCCCACCAATATATCTACCTTAGGTCTTCATACATTTTTGTATCACTAGGATGGATCGAGTATGGTAACTCATGGGTTTCCTTTAATATCTTTTGCCTCAGATCTCCGGATTCCATATATAAATTTGCCCTTGAAATCTCAGAGTACCTTGATCATCCACATGGAAGTCTTGAGTCTTGTCGGCTTGTACTCGAGCGACATGGCTTTGTAGTAATGAATCATCTGCTTGGGCCTTGCGGACCTCTTCTTCCAAAGTAGGGGTAACTTCTAGAGTAGCGGTGTAGATGGCCTCAACAATAATCAAGTTGAGCTGAGCCATCTCTTCTTGTAGCTCGGGAGGCAAGGATTCCATTAATGTGTTTAATGTGGGTGGTTTGCGGCTGAGAGCATCGGCAACCACATTAGCTTTCCCAGGATGGTAATTGATATTGAGGTCATAGTCTTTGACCAATTCAAGCCATTCCTTTGTCGGAGATTCAAGTTTGGTTAGTTGAATATGTACATGAGACTCTTGTGGTCGGTGAAGATTTGGCACCTCTTGCCGATGAGATAATGCCTCCAAAATTTTAAGGCATGCACAACTGCTGCTAACTACCAGGGAGTGAACCGCTCTTGGTAACTCGAAATCGGTGAGGATAAATTTATATTACGTGCTGAAATTTATTGTTACTTGTTACTATGCAAAACCATCCTTTGAGGGGTTTGTTCGGGGTATATTCACCTCGAATAGAAGCACAAATATTTGCCCCTCCACCTACTAGACCTACTGAAAATATTAGTTATGAAATTCCTTTGGGTATGATACAACAAATGCTAGCTAATGCTTATGTAGGATACGAAACAACGCATCCCAATATGCATTTAATACATGCGGATGAAAATTTTGGATTGTTTAAGCTTGCAGGTTTGTCTGGAGATGAAGTCAAGAAGAAGGTTTTCACTTTATCTTTGGGGGTAAAAGCATTGACATGGTATAGGTTATGCGATGATATTGGATCTTGGAACTGGAATCGATGGAAATTGGAATTATATGCATCTAGTTCACCGTGATCGGAATTATATATATAATTGTTGGTCTCGTGAAGGAGAAAGTATCACTCTAGCTTGGGGGAGGCTTAATTCAGTGTTATATTCATGCCCCAATCATGAGCTCTCAAGATAAATTATCATTCAGATTTTTTTGCTCGGCTTTCTCATAATGATCAATCCATGCTCGATACTTCTTGTTCTGGTTCTTTTATGAAGAAGACTATTGAATTTAGGTCAGATCTTTTAGAAAGAATTAAACACAACTCTGAAGATTAGGAACTCGGCGAAGGTAAAGAGTCAGGTATTAAGCTTGAGTATGATTGTGTTAAATCTTTTATTAATATCGATGCTTTTCACAAGTTTAGCACTAAATATGGGCTTGACTGTGAGATAGTAGCCTCTTTCTACGAATCATTTGCTATTCATGTTGGTCTCCCCAAGGAGAACTGGTTTAAATACCATCCACTTATTAAAGAAGAAATTAAAGAACCAGTTATAACTAAAGATTAAACTATCATTTACAATGTTGATCCAGTTGTGCCTACTGCTTATATTGAAAAACCACCTTTCCCTGTTAGGATAAAGGAACATGCTATGGTATCAAGAGTAGTTCGCAAAAGTAATACTAAAGCACCTAAACCATCTGAGCAATTTAAAGTAGAACCTACTGTTACTATGGTTAAATATATCTTGGTCGATAATATTGATGGGCCTGTTATTTACTTCTATGATGAAGCTGATAGAATTGCCAAACCCGATGAAAAAGATAAAACAAAGACCTGTTGTTGGCAAGCCTTTTGTCTCAGTTAAAACAGGAGATCATTGCTATCGTGTCCCATCTGATTTAGGTGCTAGTGTGAGTGCTATCCCTTTTACTTTATACCAAGAAATTATGAACGATATAGCACCCGTAGAAATAGAAGACATAGATGTCACTAATAAACTTGCTAATAGAGATACCATCACACCACTTGGGATTGTTAGAGATGTTGAAGTCTTGTGTGGGAAAATAAAATATCCTACTGATTTTATGAACGATATAGCACCCGTAGAAATAGAAGACATAGAAGTCTTGTGTGGGAAAATAGAAATTATGAACGATATAGCACCCATAGAAATAGAAGATATAGATGTCACTAATAAACTTGCTAATAGAGATACCATCACACCACTTGGGATTGTTAGAGATGTTGAAGTCTTGTGTGGGAAAATAAAATATCCTACTGATTTTATGAACGATATAGCACCCGTAGAAATAGAAGACATAGAAGTCTTGTGTGGGAAAATAGAAATTATGAACGATATAGCACCCATAGAAATAGAAGATATAGATGTCACTAATAAACTTGCTAATAGAGATACCATCACACCACTTGGGATTGTTAGAGATGTTGAAGTCTTGTGTGGGAAAATAAAATATCCTACTGATTTTATAGTTCTTGGTTCCCCACAAATGACTTTTGTCCCACAATTTTTTGTAGACCTTTCTTCAGCACCGTCAATGCTAAGATAGATTGCCATAAAGAAACAATAAGTGTCAACTTTGGTGATGTGTCTTGAGGGAGTCCTGGATTAGGGGGTGTCCGGATGCCCGGACTATACCTTCAGCCGGACTCTTGGACTATGAAGATACAAGATTGAAGACTTCGTCCCGTGTCCGGAAGGGACTTTCCTTGGCGTGGAAGGCAAGCTTGGTGATACGGATATGTAGATCTCCTACCATTGTAACCGACTTTGTGTAACTCTAACCCTCTCCGGTGTCTATATAAACCGGAGGGTTTTAGTCCGTAGGACAACATACAGAACAACAATCATACCATAGGCTAGCTTCTAGGGTTTAGCCTCTCCGATCTCGTGGTAGATCTACTCTTGTACTATCCATATCATCAATATTAATCAAGCAGGACGTAGGGTTTTACCTCCATCAAGAGGGCCCGAACCTGGGTAAAACTTCGTGTCCCTTGCCTCCTGTTACCATCCGGCCTAGACGCATAGTTCGGGACCCCCTACCCGAGATCCGCCGGTTTTGACACCGACATTGGTGCTTTCATTGAGAGTTCCTTTGTGTCGTCACCATCAGGAAGGATGCCTCACCCCGTCTCTAAAGACGGCAACGTTGCTAAGGGAGCTTTGGCTGTCGGCCAAACCCTCCGGCTAGGTGGTTTTCTTATGACCGCCTGTTCGGCTTCTGCGCCGATGATGACCTCTCGAGCCATCGAAAACAATCTTCATGTCAGCTCGGAACTCACCGAGCAGTTAGATCCAATGGAGCTCTCCTCCATAAACGAGCTCTTGGATCGCATCGCCGCCCTAGGAGTCTCTACGGATTACGACCAGATTGGGCCTAAACCCGATCTGAGAGAGATTAACTCTCCCCAAGTCACCCATCACATTGCCGTGGTAGAGGGACAGTGCGGCGACCCTTCATCTATCTTAAGTACTAGCTACGTCCGGATTCCCGATCCCTCCAAGCCGGATACCCGCGGAGGGGAGGATATCACTCAAGACCTGAACTTAGAGTCAGGCGATAGGCTGGATTCATTGGACAACATCCAGGAATCCATATTTTCGAGTTCGCAAATTCCTCGGTCTCTGAGCCTCAGATTGGGTGAGGCTTCGGATTTAATTCCACCCACCCACCCGAACATAAGCGATCTATCCCAAATCAGGCAAGAGCCCGATGAAATAGTACATCACTACTGGGCCAGATTCCTCCTGGTTAGGAACAGGATAAGGGACTGCCGCGAGGAAGACGCAATCTCAATCTTCTGCAATAATTGCACGGACAAGGGAATCCTCAACGCCATAAGTCGCTGTGATATTACACGCTTCGCTAACTTAGCGTCCATTGTACGAAAGTACTGTGCGATGGAAAGCACCTGGAAAACCGAAATAAAATTCTGGGACGATCCGGCCCTGAATACAAACCCAGTACGAAATAAAAGGGTGCATCATCGCCAGACACCCGGGTCAAACACCAAAAAGCAAAAACCCTCTACAGGGCATGGAACCGTACTGGAAGGATGGCTTAATGGAACCTGTAAAATTCACAGTACAGAGGACGCCACACCAACTCACAGCCTTAGAGCATGTTGGATACTCCGGCAGGTGGCCAAAATTGGCGAAGATCTCCTAATTCCGAAGGCCACAGAAAGCCACCCCAGAGACACCAATACGGTATTAACGGTCTTCGAGACTTTTGCATCAAATAATATGCGAAAAAGGACACTCCGCAGCCTGGCCGAAGTCTACCAAGTAGCAAGAATAAACCCATGGAGTGACACGGCTATTACCTTTAACGCGAGTGATGAACCTAAATTCCGAACAGCCCGAGCACCAGCCGCATTGGTCCTCAGTCCAATAGTGGATGGCTTTCGTCTTACCAAGGTACTCATCGACGGCGGCAGCGGATTGAACCTCATTTATGAGGAAACCCTTCAAAAAATGGAAATAGACTGGAACCGCATTGAGCGAAGCAGCACAACCTTTAGAGGAATAATCCTCAGTCGGGAAGCGCGCTGTATAGGAAAAATCACACTAGATGTGGTGTTCGGCACGCCGGATAATTACAGGTCCGAAGAGGTCACGTTCCATGTGGCTCCGTTCAGCAGTGGTTATCACGCTCTGCTAGGGCGGGAAGCGTTCACAATCTTCCAAGCAATACCCCATTACGGGTACATGAAGCTCAAGATACCCGGGCCTAATGGGATCATCACTCTCGCTAGTGATCCGGACATAGCACTCTGTGCTGAAAACAAGACAGCCGCACTGGCCCTTGAGGCACTATCCGAAGCCCTAGCGGCTGAGGAACTGACTGCGCTGCGCTCTACGGTGAATAGGGACGATGTGGTACTCGACAAAAGATCCAAGTCCACCTCCTTTAAACCGGCGGACGAAATAGTCAAATTCCAGGTCCATCCAACGGACCCCAATAAAACAGCTTCCATCGGGGCACAATTAAACCCTAATGTAGACACCGCACTGCGAGAGTTCCTATGAGAGAACTGGGACATTTTCTCCTGGCACCCTTCAGACATGCCAGGAATCCCATGCAGGCTGGCCGAGCACAGCTTAAATATCCTAAAAGGATTCAAACCTGTCAAACAAGCTCTTCGGCGTTTTTCCGAACCTAAGAGACAGGCCATGGGAGAGGAGCTAGCAAAGCTATTGGAGGCTGGATTCATCAGAGATATAAAACATCCGGACTGGCTAGCAAACCTGGTGATGGTACCAAAGAAGGACAAATCATGGCACCTGTGCGTTGATTTTAAAGCCCTTAACAAGGCTTGCCCAAAGGATCCCTTCCCCCTCCCCCGCATCGATCAAATTATCGACGCTACCGTAGGACACGATTCGTTGTGTTTCCTCGACGCATATTCCGGCTACCATCAAATCAAGATGGCAGAATCAGACCAAGCCTCAACGGCATTTATCACACCATACGGCCCATTCTACTTCAACACAATGCCCTTCGGGCTCAAAAACGCCGGCGCAACATATCAGCGCATGATTTAGACATGTCTGGTAAACCAGATCGGCAAAACAGTGGAGGCATATGTAGATGATGTGGTCGTCAAAACAAGACATGTCGAATCTCTAGTAGACGACTTGAGGCTCACATTTGATAACCTTTGAACATACGACATCAAGCTCAACCCGAAAAAATGCGTTTTCGGCGTCCCAGCCGGAAAGCTCTTGGGCTTCATTGTATCCGGTAGAGGAATTGAAGCAAATCCAGCCAAGATCCGAGATCTATCACAATTGGATATCCCAAAGGACCTCAAACAAATAAAAAAGTTAACCGGATGCGTGGCGGCTCTAAGCCGCTTTATCTCCCGCTTGGGAGAAAAGGCCCTACCCCTTTACCGCCTCCTTCGGCGCACCGAACACTTCGAATGGACGGATGTAGCCACGGCCGGACTCGGCAAAATAAAAGCCATATTGGCAACAAACCCAGTCCTGGCTGCGCCAAACATTGGTGAACCAATGCTATTGTACATTGCAGCAACACATCAGGTTGTAAGCGCAGTGCTCGTCGTCGAACGAGAAACGGACGGACACAAATTCCCCCTTCAAAAGCTGGTCTATTATGTGTCCACTGTCCTCACTCCATGCAAATCACGGTACCCGCATTATCAAAAGATTGCTTACGCGGTATTCATGGCATCTCGAAAGCTACGACACTACTTTCAAGAGTGTTCAATAACAGTAGCCTCGGAAGTACGACTTAACGATATTATAAACAACCGTGACGCAACGGGCCGGATTGCAAAATGGGCCATTGAGCTCCTCCCGTTCGACATAACTTATAAGCCACGGCGAGCCATCAAGTCGCAAGTTTTGGCCGACTTCGTCGCAGAATGGACGGAGGCCGAACTCCCTAAAGAGTACGGCACATATTCAAATTGGTTCGTGCATTTCGACGGCTCCAAGATGTTGGCCGGACTAGGGGCTGGCGTCGTTTTGACGTCCCCCACAGGAGACACAGTTCAATGCGTACTCCAGATTATGTACACAGACTCCAACAATGTAGCCGAATATGAGGCCCTTTTACATGGTCTCCGGATGGCAGTATCCATGGGCATTCAACGCCTAGAGGTGCGTGGGGACTCGAACCTCGCAATATCCCAAATAAATGGAGACTTTGATGCCAAGGATCCAAAAATGGCAGCTTACCGCAACGCCGTCCTAAAAATGTCAGCTCGGTTCGAAGGGCTTGAATTTCACCATATTGCCCGGGAAAATAATCAGGCGGCAGATTTCCTGGCACGCATCGGCGCAAAATGCGATGTAGTCCCCCCCAACATCTTCTTGGAAAGGTTTTTCAAGCCATCCATAGTATGGGAAGGGGAGCCGAACAATAACAGCCCGGACCCAACCGCACTGCCCAACACCGAACATCCTGACACAATCGGAGGCTCTGCCAATGAAATAACACCCTCAGCCCACGTAATAAAGGCTGTCATCGCCCCGTGGACGGTACCATTCCTCACCTACCTTACTAGGCAGGAACTCCCAGAGGACCAAAATGAGGCACGCTGCATAGTGTGGCGATCCAAAGCCTACAAAGTCCACGGGGGAGAGCTTTATAAGAAAAGCACTACCGGAGTCCTTCAAAGGTGCATCTCCGAAGAGGAAGGGCGGAACCTCCTGGCTGAAATTCATGCCGGACTCGGCGGTCATCACGCCGCAGCTTGGTCCCTTGTAAGCAAGGCCTTCCGTACAGGCTTTTATTGGCCGACGGCCCGGGCAGACGCCCAGGACTTAGTCCAACGATGCGTCGGTTGCCAGCTCTTTGCAAACCAAAGCCATATGCCACCCACCGCCCTCCAAACTATCCCCATCACTTGGCCCTTCGCGTTCTGGGGGCTTGACATGGTTGGACCCCTTAAAGGCGGAACCCACAAGCAAAAATACTTACTGGTCATGGTGGATAAGTTCACCAAATGGATAGAAGCCAAGCCTGTTAAGACGGCCGAATCCGGACCGGTGATAGACTTTATATCCGGGGTTGTACACCGTTATGGCGTCCCCCACAGCATCATCACTGATAACGGCACGAACTTTACGGCCGACGAGGTAAAACTCTGGTGCAAAAACATGGGCATCAAGCTCGATTATGCTTCCGTCTATCACCCACAAACTAACGGCCAGGTCGAACGTGAAAATGGTCTTATCATGAGCGGCATCAAACCCAGATTAGTGCGGTCCCTCAAGGAATCTAACACGCACTGGGTAGAGGAGCTCGACTCCGTACTCTGGGGGCTGCAGACCATGCTGAATCGCACCACCGGATACACACCATTCTTTATGGTGTACGGCGCAGAGGCAGTTTTTCCTTGCAACATAATTCATGACTCACCTCGAGTGTGCATGTACGAAGAAAGAGAAGCCGATCTCGATCGGCAGGACAGTTTGGATGCATTGGAGGAGGAGCGTGACGTGGCAAAAGCCCGTTCCGCATTCTATCAACAGCAGGCTCGAAGATACCAAAGCAGAGAAGTACGGGCCAAAAATTACAATGTTGGCGAATTAGTTCTACGCCTGCCGGACAAGAAAAAGGACAAACTCAAGCCCAAGTGGGAAGGTCCCTTCATAATTGACCAAGTCCTGACTGGTGGAGCGTACCGCCTGCGAGATGCATCGGATAACCGACTCGAGCCGAACCCATGGAACGCAGCCCGTCTCCGAAGATTCTATGCCTAGCACCGGACGCTGTGTTCGTCTCCTTCCTCTGTCCATTTTTTATATACTGTTTATCTTACATTTCTCTCCTTCTCCCCTTCCTTTATCTTATAGCCTTTAAAGGCTCATCAAATGACGTGCTATTCGCACTCATTAAACCTGGGGCTTCTTTTAACAGAAGCTTATTTATACGGGCTTCATGCCCAACACATGTGTTACACTTCCGCATGTACCTTTTATTTCACCATTATATGCATCGATATGACTTAAGTTTTGGCCAAGCTGGGTTGCCTGGCTCCTGTGCTTACCCCTACGTTCCCGATTATTCGGCTAGGCGGTAAAGGGAGCAGCTCTGCGATTGTTACTGTCGGATCAGCCGAATGTGTACCTCAGACTGGGTGAAGCCGAAAGCTAGCGTTCTTAAGGGAATATTCGGTCGGTGACCTAAAAGATGATCTTTTCACTTATTTATTTATGCGCCCCCAGATGCTTTTTCCCGCGTCTTTTCCGCAGAATGGGCATGCACTTTAGGGCATGCCTCCCAGGGAAAGGAACCCCTAACGGAACTATTCTCTTGGAAGATGTTTCTTACTAACCATGTAAAATAACATAACTAGTCGGGCACTTGTCTGTTCACGCACTAATTACCCCGACGCCTGGTCTCCATGCACTCCCCGGTTCTTACATAACCGCATGGGAATTCGGACACACTCCGGACCGTCAGGTCCCGAGGCTGAAGCGAAAAGGTCGGCCATGACAAACGATCTACAATCCGGCTAGAAGGCATTATAAATGTCAATTAAATTACATAGTCATTCTGACTGATTGTATTCCTCTTCAATACCATCTAACAGGCTGTCTAATTTACAATCCTACTGGGAATACTTTGCGGCCAATTCTGCTTGGCCGTATACTAAGCTTATAGGGATCTCCTTCCCATCGGGCCCCACAGGACCGACCTTAGCCATGTGGTTGGGGTCAGCCTTTGTGTACCGCGTCTTCACCATGGCACAGGCCTCCCTAGCGCCTTGACGGCAAGCCGATATCTTCCACAATTGGAAGCGCCACCGTGCTCCCTTTAGCTTCTCCGCAAGCTCTCCAAGACCTTTGGGCATGGATATGGATGGCCACAAGGCCTGGGCGACGCCTTGCATCGCCTACCGAACTCGCTCGAGCAGTTGCGAGAGCTCGGGAAGAAGGTCACCCGTAGAACCGGGCATCTCCTCTGCAGGACAACCTGTTAGCACACCTACAGACATTACTCTGTTAGTCGACTTCCCCGCCGAACCTTTTTTCAAAGGTTAGTTCAAGCACTTACTAAATATGCCGCGCCGAAGCCGCTGATTCTCCTTAACGGAGTTTGACAGGTGGGCACGAACATCTTTCAGGTCTACGCCCAGCTTGGTGTAGGCATCTTGGAGATCATTCTTCTCCCGCCTCACCTTTGTCAGCACCTTCTCACCAGCCTTCAGCTGGCGTAGGAGTTGTTGCCTTTCCGGACTCAATCCGGCGCCATCTGCAATTTCATTTGTCAGATTTGCACCCATGCCATGCTTCGCAAAATACTTATCTTTCGAAGTGTATATTACCAGAGGGGGTCTCCTTGGGCTCCCCTGCCGCGGCTAGTGCGGCCTTAAGTTGGGCTTTGCACTCTTCCAGCTCCTAGGACAGTAGGGAATTCTTTTCTGTAAGAACCTGCATAACAAATGATCCTTAAATCAGTTATTCTAACTATTTCAAGTCTCGGGGGCTACTGGTATATATATATATGTAATTACCAAAAATTTCTTACCTGTATGTCTTTTACATATTGCTCCTTGGCTCTGGCTAGACCATTTTGAGCGGCACGGAGGTACGCATCTCCCGAACTGAAGGCATCTAATGCCTCTCGGGAGAAACAAGCGTCACGAAGAATTGTCCGGCGACGCCTGTGGTTCATGGCACTCTCCACCTCAGAGTTGGTGGCAGACAACCTGTCCACATCCTCCGTCGGAGGAGCATCTGGTGCGCGCCTTGTGTTCGCCTCCACCTCCGGACCAGGCTTTGGAGCCTGGCTGGTGGAGGCACGATTGGCAGCCTCTCCAGATATAGTCCGGCGAGGTCTCTTTGTCCTGAAGAGACCACGAGTGTTAATATGCCTTGAAGGTATAACACCTAGGATAAGGGGTCGCGCCATACCTTTGCGCTGACGCCTCGGTCCGGACTGCACCTCTTTTCTGCCCATGGGGCTCTGCGGCCCCTCGTTGGCTTGTCGCCGCAGGTTCGGCCCCCCGTCTCAAAGACCTCCCCTGCAAAGCTCGGTTGTAATCAGGAAACTGAAAAACACGAGAGGGCGGACCCCTATTCGGGGTACTGGGACTTCGATCTCAGTTACCTGGGAGGCCGGGATTAGCCCTGGGTAATCGGCCGTAATGGCCACCAAGGCGTTGTCCTTGCTCAGTTGATGGAACACTCCATCAATCAGCTCCACAGATAAGTTCGGATCCTCTTGAGAGGCCGGGTCGAGGGACCGTCCTGGGTCCTCGGGTTGTGGAGGAGGGTTGTTTATTTCTTTAACAGCCTGGCGCAGTTCCTGTGTTGAAGTCGTTAGACTGAATATTTAACAATGGGAATATAAAATGGATGGGCAAGTAAATGTGACCACTTACCCAGCTTGGGGGATTGTACATAGAAAATCCACCCTGTGGGTTGACGTGGAGAAAATCCTCCTCTTCTCCCTTGTACAAAGCGGACAAGGTCTTTGTTAGGGCCGCAGCCGAATCCGGTCCCTTACGGTCATAGCGAGTAGCGTCGTCCTCCCCGTTGAAATCCCACATGGGGTGGCCTCTATACTGTAGCGGCTGCACCCCTCGCATGATGCATGCGGCCATGACCCCGATCATGGTCATTCCGGAATGAGCTAACAATCTTATCCGGCCCATCAGGTAAAGGACGTCCTTGTCACTTTCCCTCTGAGGGCTCCGTGGACGCCAACTTAGGCGCTTCTTTAGTGGAGCACTGTCGAACTCAGGGAGGCCGATCCGGACAGGATCCGGCAGCGGGACGTCCTCTATGTAAAACCATTCCGAAGGCCAATCCTCGGACGCCTTCTTTGGGGTTCCGGATAGATATCCGGTCCCGGCGATGCGCCACACTTCGGCTCCGCCCACTTGATATATCGACCCCTTCTGAGAACGGGGCACAAGGCAGAATAGCTCTTTCCATAGCCCGAAATGAGCCTCAACACCCAAAAACAGCTCGCAGAGGGCTACGAAGCCCGCGATATGCAATACGGAGGCAGGCGTAAGATTGTGTAGCTGGAGGCCATAGAACTCCAGGAGCCCCCGGAGCAACGGATGGATTGGAAATCCGAGCCCTCTTATTAAATAAGGGACGAGGCATACCCACTCTCCTTTGGAGGGATTAGGGGCACTCTCCGCTTGCTCTCCGCCATTATAGATGGCAAGACCGGCTCGAACTGGGACCATATAGGCCGGGGGGAGAAATCCCTTGGTCTGGAGCGTCACTAGCTCGCTATGCGGGATGGAGCATCTCTCCCAATATCCAGGCTGAGGGCTGGAAGGGCGAAAGGAGGAGTTGCGACGGCTGGCCATGGTGGTATGGACCTTTGTCGGATGCGCTCTGATGAACACTCGCGAGGGGGGAAGGTGTGGTTTGGATCTAAATCCTCGTCCCCTTAAATGGGCGGCTCATTTACCCGGCTAGGGGTGTGGATGTAAAAACACTCAGACTTTTCATATTCGTTTGACACGTGGGAGACGGCCATTATTGGGCATAGAAGCCAAGGAGCGCAACATTTACAAGAAGCCGGACTTTATTCAACAGGTACATGGAATTTGGAGGAGAACCCGCCTTGCAATGCCGAAGACAATCTGCGCGCCGAACTCATCGTCATTGAAGCCTGGTTCGGGGACTACAGAGGGAGTCCTAGATTAGGGGGTGTCCGGATGGCAGGACTATACCTTCAGCCGGACTCCTGGACTATGAAGATACAAGATTGAAGACTTCGTCCCGTGTCCGGAAGGGACTTTCCTTGGCGTGGAAGGCAAGCTTGGTGATACGGATATGTAGATCTCCTACCATTGTAACCGACTTTGTGTAACCCTAACCCTCTCCGGTGTCTATATAAACCGGAGGGTTTTAGTCCATAGGACAATTTACAAACAACAATCATACCATAGGCTAGCTTCTAGGGTTTAGCCTCTCTGATCTCATGGTAGATCTACTATTGTACTACCCATATCATCAATATTAATCAAGTAGGACTTAGGGTTTTACCTCCATCAAGAGGGCCCGAACCTGGGTAAAACTTCGTGTCCCTTGCCTCCTGTTACCATCCAGCCTAGACGCACAGTTCGGGACCCCCTACCCGAGATCCGCTGGTTTTGACACCGACATGTCTCATGAGTTTAATTTCTCTAAGTTTCGTAGACAACCTCATGATAAAGAACCACCTGGTAAAGATGAAATAATTGGTCTCGCTTCTATTGTCGTACCTCCTACCGATCCTTTAGAGCAATATTTGCTAGACCGTGAAAATGTTATGCACTTGCGTGAAAGAAATGAAATAGAAAAAATATTCTTTGAACAACAACCTATCCACAAAAAGAATTTGCCTATTAAAACTCTAGAAGGTCCTCCTCCACCTAAAGGTGATCCTGTGTTTGAATTAAAACAATTGCCCAGCACTTTGAAGTATGCTTATCTTGGTGAGAAAAAGATATATCAAGTTATTATTAGTGCTAACCTTTCAGAACATGAAGAAGAGAGATTATTAAAAATTCTGAAGAAGCACCATGCTGCTATTGGATATACTATTGATGATCTTAAGGGCACTAGTACCACTCTCTGTCAGCACAAGATTAATATGGAACCTGATGCTAAACCCGTTATTGATCACCAATGATGATTGAATCCTAAGATGAAAGAAGTTGTAAGAACTGAAATACTAAAGCTTCTGGAAGCCGGTATAATCTATCCCATAGCTGACAGTAGATGGGTAAGTCTTGTTCATTGTGTCCCTAAGAAAGGAGCTATTACTGTTGTACCCAATGATTAAAATGAACTTATTCCACAAAGAATAGTGACTGGCTATATAATGGTAATTGATTTTAGAAAATTAAATAAAGCTACTAGAAAATATCATTACCCTCTGCCTTTCATGATCAAATGGTAGAAAGATTGTCTAAGCACACACACTTTTGTTTTCTTGATGGATATTCTGGTTTCTCTCAAATACCTATACCACAACCTGATCAAGAGAAAACCACTTTTACGTGCCCTTTTGGAACTTATGCTTATAGAAGTATGCCTTTTTGTTTATGTAATGCACCTGCTACCTTTCAAAGATGTATGACTATTATATTCTCTAATTTTTGTGAAACGATTGTTGAGGTTTTCATGTATGATTTTTCCATTTACAGAACTTCTTTTGATGATTGCTTAAGCAACCTTGATCAGGTTTTGCAGAGATGTGAACAAACTAATCTTGTATTGAATTGGGAGAAGTGCCACTTTATGGTGAATGAAGGCATTGTCTTGGGGTATAAAATTTCGGAACAAGGCATTGCGGCGGATGAAGCTAAAGTTGATGCCATTGACAAAATGCCATGTCATTGGTACCTCTCCAACGTATCTATAATTTTTTATTTTTCCACGCTATTATATTATGTTTGGATGTTTTATATGCATTAATATGCTATTTTATATTATTTTTGGGACTAACTTATTAACCTAGAGCCCAATGCTAGTTTCTTTTTTTCCTTGTTTTGTAGCTTCGCGGAAAAGGAATGCCAAAAGGAGTCCAAACGGATTAAAATCTTCGCGATGATTTTTCTTGGACCAGAAGACACCCAGGAGATTTGGAGATCAAGTTAGAAGAGCCACGAAACGTCCACACGGGTGGAGGGCGCACCCAGGGGGGTAGGGCATGCCCCCTATCTTGTGGTCCCCCCGTGACTCCCCTGACCTAGTTCCTCCTCCTATATATTCACATATATTCTCAAACCTCCAGAGGCATCCACGAGAACACTTTTCCACGGCCGCAACCTTCTGTTACCATGAGATCCCATCTTGGGGCCTTTTCCGGCATCCTACCGGTGGGGGATTCGATCATGGAGGGCATCTACATCAACTCTATTGCCCTACCGATGAAGCCTGAGTAGTTTACCTCAGACCTACGGGTCCATAGGTAGTAGCTAGATGGCTTGTTCTCTCTCTTTGATTCTCAATACCATGTTCTCCTCGATGTTCTTGGAGATCTATCCGATGTAATCTTCTTTTGCGGTGTGTTTGTCAAGATCCGATGAATTGTGGATTTATGATCAGATTATCTATGAATAATATTTGAATCTTCTCTGAATTCTTATATGAATGATTTGATATCTTTGTAATTCTCTTTGAACTATCGGTTTAGTTTGGCCAACTAGATTGGTTTTTCTTGCAATGGGAGAAGTGCTTAGCTTTGGGTTCAATCTTGCGGTGTCCTCACCCAGTGACAAAGTAGGGGTAGCAAGGAACGTATTGTATTGTTGCCATCGAGCATAAAAATATGGGGTTTACATCATATTGCTTGAGTTTATTCATCTACATCATGTCATCTTACTTAATGCATTACTCTGTTCTTCATGAACTTAATACTCTAGATGCAGGCATGAGTTGGTCAATGTGTGGAGTAATAGTAGTAGATGCATGCAAGAGTCAGTCTACTTGACACGGACATGATGCCTATATTGCATAATCATTGCCTTGGATATCGTCATAACTTTGCGCTTTTCTATCAATTGCTAGACAGTAATTTGTTCACCCACCGTATTATTTGCCTTCAAGAGAGAAGCCTCCAGTGAAACCTATGGCCCCGAGTCAATTTTCCATCATACTAGTTTGATCTTCTATTTTCCATCATATTAGTTTCCGATCTACTATTTTGCAATCTTTACTTTCAGATCTATATAACAACAACAAAAATTGATCTTTTGTTTGGTTTTATTTATCTATCTCTATCAGATCTCATCTTTGCAAGTGACCATGAAGGGATTGACAACCCCTTTATCGCGTTGGGTGCAAGTGCTGATTGTTTGGGCAGGTATTAGGTTATTTGTGCGTTCTTCTCCTACTGGATTGATACCTTGGTTCTCTAACCGAGGAAATACCTATCTCTACTTTGTTGCATCACCCTTTCCTCTTCAAGGGAAAAACCAACGCAAGCTCAAGAAGTAGTAGGAAGAATTTCTGGCGCCATTGCCGGGGAGATCTATGCCAAGTCAAACGCACCAAGTACCCATCATAAACTCTCTTCTCTTGCATTACACTATTCGCCATTTGCCTCTCGTTTTCCTCTCCCCCACTTCTAAAATGATTTTCGAAAAGATTTGCCCTTTTCTTCGCCCTTCTTCCGTTCGTCTTTTCGCTTGCTTTTCGTTCGCTAGATTGGTTTGTTGCCACCATGTCTGAATCTGGGGAGGTTATCATTGAGAATCTTGAGGAAAAACTTGGATCTTGGCCTTTGGATCATGAAACTAAAACTCCTCCTAATTAGAAAAGAAATACTTTCCGTGTGGGGGGAGGTAATATTATTGGAAAAAGTGTTATTTGAGAATTCTTTGATTGCACGAGATCTATGCCTATTAGTAAAAAAATCTATTCTTCTCGATACAAATTGTTATGCATATGCCATTGTTATGCTTGTTGAGAAATTAGAAATAAAATTTGTTCACATTCATCCTGCTTTGGAAAAGGTGTTTTACGAACATCCCAACATTAATCATCCTATAGCTAAAACGATTGCCACCATTATCCTTATGTGAGAATTTGATTTTATAGTACAAGAGGCTAGGGATATTTTTGCTTTCCATAATAAAGATGTTGAACACCCTCCGATTGAAGATATCCTCCATGATAAAGAAACTATAGGTAGTTTGGAAGCTAGGGATTATCAATCTTATAGTGAAAATCTTAGAAGGAGAGTTCCTTATCAGAAATCTCTCAAGCTTTGTACCTTGAGGCCTACAAGGAATTTGATTGGATTACTAGGGGAAATTATGTAGGATTTAATAGGGATCGATTGAATAAGATGATGAAGGAACCCGTTAGAAACAAGATACGCGTTTTATTAGATGATATATATGGTTATGATCCCGACTATGGGTTTATGAATGTCAAAATTACTAATCAAAGTCCCTTTCATGATTTAAGTTCATATACTAGAAGGGAAATAAAGGAAAGGATAGATTTGCTAAGACGAGTTTTGGAGGGGTTGACGAGAAAGTAATTGCATACCAAAGATGACAACGCTTAGATCTATGTTTTTAGGCCTAGCTACGGGCGTTAAACAATAGCACTTGTTGGGAGGCTCCGAATTTTATTTTTGTGTTTTTTGTTTGGCTACTGTTCTTGAATAAAACAGACATTATTAACTCTGTAGTAATTGTGTTCTGGTGTTTAATTAGTGTTTGTGCCAAGTAAGACCTTTGGGATAGCTTGCGGTGATAGTTAATTTGATCTTGCTAAAAACAGAAACGTCTGCGTTCAGGAAAACAATTCTAATTTTTAACAGAAGCGTGATAAAATACTGATTCTTTTTGCATAAGATTAAGATACAAATTTCCTATGTTTTCTTATTTTTTCAGAATTTTTGGAGTTACAGAAGTATTCGAGAGTTATATATTACTACAGACTATTCTGTTTTTGACAGATTATGTTTTCTTTGTGTTGTTTGCTTACTTTGATGAATCTATGGGTAGTATCGGGGGGTATGAACCATGGAGAAGTTGGAATACAGTAGATATTACACCAATTTAAATAAAGAATGAGTTCACAACAGTACCATAAGTGGTGATTTATTTTCTTATACTAACGGGTCTCATGAGATTTTCTCTTGAGTTTTGTGTGGTGAAGTTTTCAAGTTTTGGGTAAGGATTGGATGGACTATGGAACAAGGAGTGGAAAGATCCTAAGCTTGGGGATGCCCAAGTCACCCAAAGGTAATATTCAAGGACAACCAAGATCCTAAGCTTGGGGATGCCCCGGAAGACATCCGCTCTTTCGTCTTTGTCTATCGGTAACTTTACTTGAGGCTATATTTTTATTCACCACATGATATGTGTTTTACTTGGAGTGTCTTGTATGATATGAGTCTTTGATTTTTAGTTTGCCACAATCATCCTTGTTGTACACACCTTTTTAGAGGGACATGCATGAATCGTGATTTATTAGAATACTCTATGTGCTTCACTTATATCTTTTGAGCTAGGCAGTTTTGCTCTAGTGCTTCACTTATATCTTTTTAGAGCACGGTTGTGGTTTTATTTTATAGAAATTGTTGAGCTCTCATGCTTCACTTATATTATTTTGATAGTCTTTATAAACATCATGGTAATTTGTTTTGGTTATGAATTTAGTCCTAATATGATAGACATCACTACTAGGGAAAACCTTATACACAGAATCTTACCAGTAGCGCGGGACAGAAATAAGCGCTACTACTACTTACCACTAGCGCGATGCAAAGTAATGCGCTGCAGCTAAGTTTATAGCAGTAGCGCGTCTCAGCGAAGAAGTGCTGCAACTACAATTCCCCTACTGTTCTCGCCAGGCTACCAATAGTAGTAGCGAGCTTAAGAAAAGCGCGCTGCTGCTAAGGTTGTTGTAGCAACGTGTTTTATGCAGAAAGTGCTACTGCTAATGAAAGGAAAATCAAATTAAAAAACATATAGAAAAGTAAATGAAAATGAAAGGTATAGAAAAAGGGGAAGGAAAAAAGAAAATATGAAGGAAAACAAATGAAAAATAAAAATAAAGGAGAAAGGCGTAGCAGCAGCGTGCTTTCAGGACAAGCGCTATAGCTAACTTAGCAGTAGCGCATTCTGTCACACAACGCTATAGCTAAGTTAGCTATAGCTAATGTAGCAATAGCGCTTTTCCTGGACCGCGCTACTGCTATTTTGACTTAACCGCGCGGTTCTTCTTCTCCACGGCCACTTCCCCCAAATCCAACTCCTCTACTGTCATTGTGCGGTCGTCGCCCTGCATTGCCGTCGGCCAGCGCGCGCTCTCCCGTCGCCCTCCGCATGCCCTCGATGCTGCCCCCGACCTCGATGCCTCCCCTGACCCTGCCCTCGCCGCCGCCCTACATCGCCGCCTTCCGTCACGCGCCTGAGCCCGACCCCGACCTCGACGCCGCCTGCCCCTCCCTCGGCCGCTCCCTAACTCTGCTGGCGCCCGAGGTGAGCACGTCTACACCTCCTCCTCCTCCCCTACCTATGCCTAGCTAGGGTTCATCAAATTTTATAGTGCATCAAATTAGTTAGGGTTCGTCCAATTAGATGCTAATTAGGGCAGTAGTTGTAGATGCTTAATTGTAAACTAGATGTTAATTTGGGAAGTAGTTGTAGATACTTACTTAGTTTTTAGGACAAATTCCTAGGGTTCATCAATGGGTGCTTAAGTAGTTGTAGATGCTTAAGCACCTAGGTAGGGTTCATCTAATTAGTTAGTACTTGTAGATGCTTAAGAACTAGGGAAGTAGGGTTAGGGCAGTAGGGTTTAACTAGATGTTAACTAGATGAATAAAACATGAAATAAAAAAGAAATAAAATATGAAATAATAGTAGTAGCGCGTGCAGGGAGAAGCGCTACTAGTAATTACCAGTAGCGTTGTTTGGAGAAAACGCTACTACTAAGTCGATATAGCAGTAGCGTTGGTTAACCCACGCTACTGCTAACCTTTAGCTGTAGCGCCGTACCAGTAGCGCACCATCCCGCGCTACTCATAGGCCTAAAACCCGTGCTGCTGCTAGGCTTTTCCCTAGTGGTGCATCCAAGAGGGATATAATAAAAACTTTCATATAAAGTGCATAGAATACTAGGAGAAGTTTGATTCCTTATGATTGTTTTGAGTTATGAAGGTGGTGATATTAGAGTCATGCTAGTGAGTAATTGTGAATTGGAGAAATACTTGTGTGAAAGTTTGTGATTATCGTAGCATGCACGTATGGTGAACCATTATGTAACGAAGTTGGAGCATGAGGTATTTTTTGATTGTCTTCCTTATGTGTGGCGGTCGGTGACGAGCGATGGTATTTTCCTACCAATCTATCCCCCTAGGAGCATGTTTGTAGTACTTTGTTTCAATGACTAATAGATTTTTGCAATAAGTATGTGAGTTCTTTATGACTAATGATGAGTCCATGGATTATACGCACTCTCACCCTTCCACCATTGCTAGCCTCTCTAGTGCCGCACAACTTTCATCGGTACCATACACCCACCATATACCTTCCTCAAAACAGCCACCATACCTACCTATTATGGCATTACCAGAGCCATTCCTAGATATATTGGCATGCAACTTTCCACAGTTCCGTTTATTATGACATGCTTCATCATTTTCATATTGCTTTGCATGATCATGTAGTTGACATCATATTTGTGGCAAAGCCACCTTTCGTCATTTTTATACATGTCGCTCTTGAGTCATTGCACATCCTGATACACCACCGGAGGCATTCATATAGAGTCATATTTTGTTCTAGTATCGAGTTGTAATTCTTGAGTTGTAAGTAAATAAAAGTATGATGATCTTCATTATTAGAGCATTGTCCCATGTGAGGAAAAAAATAAAAGTGGCCAAAGAAGACAAAAAAGGCGGAGGCCAAAGAAGCCAAACAAAAAAATGAGATAAAAGTGAGAAGGGGCAATGCTACTATCCTTTTTGCACACTTGTTCTTCAAAGTAGCACCATGATCTTCATGATAGAGAGTCTCCTATCTTGTCACTTTCATATACTAGTGGGAATTTTACATTATAGAACTTGGCTTGTATATTCCAATGATGGGCTTCCTCAAATTTCCCTAGGTCTTCATGAGCAAGAAAGTTGGATGCACACCCACTCAGTTTTTTTGAGCTTTCATAAACTTATAGCTCTAGTGCATCCGTTGCATGGCAATCCCTACTCACTCACATTGATATCTATTGATGGGCATCTCCATAGCCCGTTGATACGCCTAGTTGATGTGACACTATCTCCTTTTGTCTTCTCCACAACCGCCATATTCTATTCCACCTATAGTGATATGTCCATGGCTCACACTCATGTATTGCATGAAAGTTGAAAAACTTTGAGAACACCAAAAGTATGAAACAATTTCTTGGCTTGTCATCGGGGTTGCGCATGATTTGCATATTTTGTGTGATGAATATGGAGCATAGCCAGACTCTATGATTTTGTAGGGATAACTTTCTTTGGACATGTTATTTTGAGAAGACATAATTGCCTTGTTAGTATGCTTGAAGTATTATTGTTTTTATGTCAATATCAAACTTTTGTTTTGAACCTTATGGATCTGAACATTCATGCCACAATAAAGAAAATTACATGGATAAATATGTTATGTAGCATTCCACATCAAAAATTATGTTTTTATTATTTACCGACTCGAGGACGAGCAGGAATTAAGTTTGGGGATGCTTGATACGTCTCCAACGTATCTATAATTTTTGAATGTTCCATGCTATTATATTTTCTGCTTTGGATGTTTTATATGCATTAATATGCTATTTTATATTATTTTTGGGACTAACCCATTAACCTAGAGCCTAGTGCCAGTTTCTGTTTTTCCTTGTTTTTTGGCTTCATAGAAAAGGAATACCAAACGGAATAAAACCTTCGCGATGATTTTTATTGGACCAGAAGACACCCAGGAGACTTGGAGATTAAGTCAAAAGAGCCACGAGGCAGACACAAGGGTGGAGAGCGCGCCCATGGGGTAGGGCGCGCCCCCTACCTTGTGGCCCCCCCATGACTCCCCTGACCTACTTCTTCCTCCTATCTTTCCCATATATTCACGAACCTCCACAGGCATCCATGAAAACACATTTTCACCGCCGCAACCTTCTGTTCCCATGAGATCCCATCTTGGGGCCTTTTCGGCATCCTGTCGGAGGGGGATTCGATCATGGAGGGCATCTACATCAACTCTATTGCCCTTCTGATGAAGCGTGAGTAGTTTACCTCAGACCTACGGGTCCATAGCTAGTAGCTAGATGGCTTCTTCTCTCTCTTCGATTCTCAATACCATGTTCTCCTCAATGTTCTTGGTGATCTATCCGATGTAATATTCTTTTGTGGTGTGTTTGTCGAGATCCAATGAATTGTGGATTTATGATCAGATTATCTTTGAATATTATTTGAATATTCTCTTAATTATTATATGCATGATTTGATATCTTTGCAATTCTCTTCGAACTATCGGTTTAGTTTGGCCAACTAGATTGGTTTTTCTTGCAATGGGAGAAGTGCTTAGCTTCGGGTTCAATCTTGCGGTGTCTTCACCTAGTGACAAAGTAGGGGTAGCGAGGCACATATTTTATTGTTGCCATCGAGGATAAAAAGATGGGGTTTACATCATATTGCTTGAGTTTATTCCTCTACATCATGTCATCTTTCTTAATGCGTTACTCTGTTCTTCATGAACTTAATACTCTAGATGCAGGCAGGAGTCGGACAATGTGTGGAGTAATAGTAGTAGATGCAGGCAGGAGTCGGTCTACTTGACATGGACGTGATGCCTATATTGCATAATCATTGCCTTGGATATCGGCATAACTTTGCGCTTTTATATCAATTGCTCAACAGTAATTTGTTCACCCACCGTATTATTTGCCTTCAAGAGAGAAGCCTCTACAGAAACCTATGGCCCCGGAGTCTATTTTCCATCATACTAGTTTCCAATCTTATATTTTCCATCATATTAGTTTCTGATCTACTATTTTGCAATTGTTACTTTCAGATCTATACAACAAAAAAGAACCAAAAATATTTTATCTTTTGTTTAGTTTTATTTATCTATCTCTATCAGATCTCATCTTTGCAAGTGACCGTGAAGGAATTGACAACCCCTTTATCGCGTTAGCTGCAAGTGTTTGATTGTTTGTGCAGGTATTAGGTGACTTGTGCATTCTTCTCCTACTGGATTGATACATTGCTTCTCTAATTGAGGGAAATACTTATCTCTACTTTGCTACATCACTATTTCCTCTTCAAGGGAAAAATCAACGCAAGCTCAAGAAGTAGCAGTCCTAAAGACATTAAAGGTATTCATAGTTTCCTTGGTCATGATGGGTTCTATATGAGGTTTATTAAAGATTTCTCTAAGATTTCTAGGCCTCTTACTAATCTTTTGCAAAATGATGTTCCATTTGTTTTTGATGGTGATTGTGTAGAATCCTTTGAAACACTTAAGATAGCCTTAACTCCTGCACCTATTGTTCAACCACCTGATTGGAACTTTCCTTTTTGAAACTATGTGTGATGCTAGTGATTATGCTGATGGTGAAGTTCTAGGACAAAGAGTTGATAAGAAATTAAATGTTTATCCATTATGCTAGTAAAACTCTAGATAGTGCTCAAAGAAATTATGCTACTACTGAGAAAGAGTTTTTAGCTGTTGTGTTTGCTTGCGATAAATTCAGATCTTACATTGTTGATTCCAAAGTAATTGTTCACATCGATCATGATGTTATAAAATATCTTATGGAAAATAAAGATGCTAAAGCTAACCTCATTAGGTGGATTATCTTGCTACAAGAATTTGATTTGCATATTACTGATAGGAAAGGAGCTGAGAACCCCGTAGTTGGTAACTGTCTAGGTTAGAAAATATTCTTGATGACCCACTACATGTTGATGATAGCTTCCGTGATGAAAAACAAGCTGTCATAAATGATTCTCATAATACTCCTTGGTATGCTGACTATGCTAATTACATCATTGCTAAATTTATACCACCTAGTTTCACATACCAACAAAATAAAATAATCTTCTATGATTTAAGTCATTACTTCTAGGATGACCCACATCTTTGTAAAGAAGGAGTAGATGGTATTATTAGACATTGTACACCTAAGCATGAACAGAAACAAAACCTATGGAAATGTCACTCTGAAGCTTATGGAGGACATCATGCGGGAGATAGAACTGCGCACGAGGTATTACAATTTGGTTTTTATTGGCCTACTCTTTTCAAAGATGCCCGTAGGTTTGTCTTAGCTTGTGATGAATGTCAAAGAATTGGTAATGTTGGTAAGCATCAGGAAATGCCTATGAATTATTTACTTGTTATTGTACAATTTGATGTTTGGGGCTTTGATTATATGGGACATTTTCCTTCCTCTAATGGGTATACACATATTTTGGTTGATGTTGATTATGTCACTAAGTGGGTAGAAGATATTCCAACTAGCAGTGCTGATCATAACACCTCCATTAAAATGCTTAAAGAAGTTATATTCCTGAGGCTTGGAGTCCCTAGATATTTAATGACTAATGGTGGTTCACATTATATTCATGGTGCTTTCCGTAAATTGCTTTCTAAATATGATGTCAACCATAGAATTGCATCACCCTATCATCCTCAATCTAGTGGCCAAATTGAACATAGCATTATAGAAATAAAATTAATATTACCAAAAACTGTCAATAGGTCACGAAAGAATTGGTCTTAGAAACTTGATGATGCACTTTGGGCCTATAGAACTGCTTATAAAAATCATATGGGTACGTCTCCATATAAATGGTTTATGGAAAAGTTTGTCATTTTCGTATTGAGTTAGAACATAAAGCATATTGAGCAATCAAAAACTCAGTTATGACTTCAAACTTGCTGGTGAAAAGAGGTTATTTGATATTAGCTCACTAGATGAATGGAGAACCCAAGCTTATGAAAATGCCAAACTATTTAAAGAAAAAGTCAAAAGATGGCATTACAAAAGAATCCAAAAGCGGGAATTCAAAGTTGGAGAATATGTTCTATTGTACATTTTTCGTTTTAGGTTTTTGCAGGAAAACTTATCTCCAAATGGGAAGGACCATACATCATCAAAGAAGTTTATCGCTCTGGACTCTCAACATTAATAATGCCGAAGGTACCAATCCGAAGGTGGTCAATGGACAAAGAATTAAACACTATATTTCAGGTATGCCTATTAATGTTGAAACTAACATTATACAAACCATGACACCTGAGGAATACATAGACGACACCTTCGAGGACACTCTAGAACCCTGAAAATGAAAAGGTACGTGATACGGTAAGTAAACAGACTCCAAAAATTCCGTAAAAATATTTTCTATCATTTTTGGAATATTAGAAAAAAATAAAAATAAAAAAATAAGAAACAAACGAGAAGGCAACCCAAGTACCCACAAGGCACCAAGGCGCGCCTGCCCCACCTGGCGCGCCTTGGTGGGTAGTGGGCCCCATGGGCACCTTCCCAACTCCAATTTCCTTTCATATACTTGCTTCCCAAGATAAAAAAATATTTGTATATACCCCAGATGATTCTGGAGTGGTGAGAGGCAACGAGAGGGCTCTAGCTCGACGGGATAGATCACTGACAATCATCCAAGCAAAGTGGAGGAGAAGAGCCAAGCAACAGGGGCGGAGAGGGACGACTCGGTCACGGGAGGGCACTGTGCTCTCTGCTCCATCGTGTCTGTGTCTGCAACTCAGGCTACCAGCATCGGCGAGCAGAAGTGGATAGCTAGGAGGAAGAGGCCGAGGCTGCAGAAGTGCTAGGACAAGCGAGCGTGGCGAGGGGCGGGCGCATGGGCTAGGTGAGAGGGGTCGCAATGCGCTGAGCGTGCCGACTACCTGTCGAACACCTTGTATCCACGCAGTCACCGCTTGCACTAGAGCAATGCGGTGTGCCACGGATGCCCGACCGTGTCTAGGCCCAAGTCCCTTCAACACTGAGCCTCTTGATGCCCTTGGTTTGTTTCTAGGTCGACCAGACATGACTAGAGCTTAGGGACAAGTTTTTGGCAGAAACTGTTGAAGATGGCTGTGAAAAAACTAATCTTGTCTTGAATTGGGAGAAGTGTCACTTTATGGTTAATGAAGGCATTGTCTTGGGGCAATAAAATTTCTTAATGAGGTATTGAGCTGGATAAAGTTAAGGTTGATGCAACTGAGAAAATGCCATGTCCTAAAGATATTAAAGGTATTCTTAGTTTCCTTGGTCATGCTGGTTTATATAGGAAGTTTATTAAAGACTTCTCTAAAATTTCTATGCCTCTTAAAAATCTTTTACAAAAGGATGTTCCATTTGTTTTTTATGATGATTTTGTAGAAGCCTTTGAAACACTTAAGAAAACCTTAACTTTTGCACCTATTGTTCAACCACCTGATTGGAACTTGCCTTTTGAAATTATGTGTGGTGCTAGTGATTATGTTTTTGGTGTTGTTCTAGGACAAAGAGTTGACAAGAAATTAAATGTTATCCATTATGCTAGTAAAACTCTAGATAGTGCCAAAGAAATTAGGCTACTACTGAGAAAGAATTTTTAGCTGTTGTGTTTGCTTGTGACAAATTCAGATCTTATATTGTTGATTCCAAAAGTAATTGTGCACACCGATCATGCTACTATAAAATACCTTATGGAAAATAAATATGCTAAACCTAGACTCATTAGGTGGGTTCTCTTGCTTCAAGAATTTGATTTGCATATTATTGAAAGGAAGGGTGCCGAGAACCCAGTAGCTGATAACTTGTTTAGGTTAGAAGATATTCTTGATGACCCACTACCCATTGATGATAGCTTCCGTGATGAACAACTAGCTATAATAAATGCTTCTCATAATACTCCTTGTATGCTCATTATGCTAATTACACTGTTGCTAAATTTATACCACCTAGTTTCACATACCAAAAAAAGAAAAGAAAAAACTTCTATGAGTTGATACATTACTTTTGGGATGACCAACATCTTTATAAAGAAGGAGTAGATGGTATTATTAGACGTTGTATAAATGAGCATGAACATGAACAAATCCTATGTAAATGTCACTCTGAAGCCTACGGTGGACATCATGCGGGAGATAAAACTGCACACAAGGTATTATAATCTGGTTTTTATTGGCCTACTCTTTTAAAAGATGCCCGTAAGTTTGTCTTATCTTGTGATGAATGTCAAATAATTGGTAATATTGGTAAGCGTCAGGAAATGCCTACCATTTGATGTTTTGGGCTTTGATTATATGGGACATTTTCCTTCGTCTAATGGGTATACACAAATTTTGGTTGCTGTTGATTATGTCATTAAGTGGGTAGAAGCTATTCCAACTAGTAGTGCTGATCATAACACCTCAATTTAAATGCTTAAATAAGTTATTTTCCCAAGGTTTGGAGTCTCCAGATATTTAATGACTGGTGGTGGTTCACACTTTATTCATGGTGCTTTTCGTAAATTGCTTGCTAAATATGATGTTAACCATAGAATTGCATCACCCTATCATCCTCAATCTAGTGGTCAAGTTGAACTTAGCAATAGAGAAAATACTGTCAATAGGTCCCAAAAGAATTGGTCTAAGAAAATTGATGGTGCACTTTGGGCCTACAGAACAACTTATAAAAATCCTATGGGTATGTCTCTTGATAAAATGGTTTATGGGAAAGCTTTTCATTTATCTCTTGAGTTAGACCATACGGTATATTGGTCAATTAAAGAACTCAATTATGATTTGAAACTTGTTGGTGAAAAGAAGTTATTTGATATTAGCTCACTAGATGAATGGAGAACCCAAGATTATGAAAATGCCAAAGTATCTAAAGAAAAAGTAAAAATATGGCATGACAAAAGAATCCAAAAGCGGGAGCTCGAAGTTGGTGAATATGCTCTATTGTACAACTCTCGTTTTAGAATCTTTGTTGGAAAACTTCTCTCCAAATGGGAAGGACCATATATCATCGAAGAAGCTTATCACTCTAGAGCTATCAAGATTAATAATGCCGAAGGTACCAACCCGAAGGTGGTCAATGTCGGCATTCTGGGAACGGGGGTCCCCAGACTTGCCTGCCTGCGGCCTGCGGCATGGCTCAAAGGGGGGCCTAGCACGGCCCGTCTTCATCAACACAGACCCAAGACCCTCGTGAGGGGCCAAGCCTCGCGGGGCGGACGACACGGAGCTTCCTCAGGCACGGCCTCATCAGGCTGGCTCGCGAGGAGGCGGAGAGATCAAGGCGGGGTACCTCACGAGGTGCCCGTGACGCAAGCCATGACGACCAAGGGTGCCAGGTGGGCGCCAGCCCGCGCAGTGTCCTCCTTTCCTCTTTGGTGCAAAGGGAGCAAGCGCAGGCGAGAGCATCAAGCAAAGGCACCCGTTTCGGTGCAACGAGACCAAGACCAGTCCAACGGCAGGGAGGAAGTCATTGTGGAGCCCAAGCCAGCGTCACCACCAGAGTCTTTGCCAGGCGAGGACCAACTTTAGTCAGGATAAGTGTACCATATGTTCCCCTTCAAAATGGCCAATTGTTGGCGCCCTTCCCGCTCAATATTTGGGGAAGAGGCCCAGGGCCTTTGCCTATAAATAGGACTAGCCACCCACAGGGTAGAAGGATCCAGAATCGGCCAACCCAGAAACTAGCCAGGATCGCAATCGAGAAGAGAGAGAGAGAAGGGTGACTGAACTCCCCCTAGCAGTTCATCCCCCCAACCAAGAACAGACCCTCGCGAGGCTGTTCTTCCTTGTATTGCTCATCATCATCAGCCCAAGAGGCAATCCACCACAGCACACACTGGAGTAGGGTATTACACCACAACGGTGGCCCGAACCAGTATAAACCCTGTGTCTCTCGTGCTGTTCTTTCCATAGCTTAGATCTTAGCGAGGCGGAGGGGTGCAGGTAGGTAGAAGGCGAAATCTCCGCGCGCACCCCAGTGTTCGAACCTCAAGGGTCTGCCGGAACCCGAAATCCGACATTTGGCGCGCCAGGTACGGGTGTGCCGGAATTCGTCTTCCAGCACCCCATTCTCCTCCGACCATCACGTCCATGTCTGACGCTCGTCGGGCCCGTGCCGAGCGCCGGGCCGCTCTCGCTTCCCGCGTCGCCCAGACGGCTCCTGTCGGCGGGCGTCCTTGCCGTTCCCCGTCACCTGCCGTCAACGCTGCCATCGGTCCGGCCGGGGACGAGCAGCAAGCGTCGTCTCAGCATCCATCCGTGCGGCAAGACGGCCGCACCGCTACTCCCTCGCTCACCCCAGCTGGTTCTTCGTCCCGCGCGCTCCGCGCACCCATGGAGGCTCGAGCTGCGCTCATCGTGGCAAACGAGCTCTTGCGCTACCGTCCCGTCGACGACGTCTATGAAGAATGGCTCGACCGCGTCACCGAGCTCGTCCGCGCCGCAGGGGGCTCTCCTGCACCGTCCGTTCCGCTGCACTGCACACCGCCCCGCGCGGGCGACGAAGCTCCGGCGGCGCCCCGGCCGCCTCCTCCTCAAGAAGGCGCCATGGCTCCAAGGCGCGTGGCCCCTGGGCGGAACCCGCTCCGTCAGGTGCCAGCGCGGCAAGAGCGGAGCTGCCAAGAAGTCCCTCGCCCGCAAGAAGCTGCCCGGGCGCTCCCTGCTCCAGCACGTCGCGACCATGCTCCTGCTCCCGCACGTCAAGACCCCGCGCTGCTCCCAGCTGCGGCATGTGGGGACATGCAAGACCAAGCTCTCCATCACCCAAGGCCTCCCGTGGCCACAGCAGGCTGCCGCGCCTTCACCGCCGAGCTACGCAGCATCGCGTGGCCCGGCAAGTTCAAGCCAGACCTGCCTCCTCGTTACGACGGCACGGCCGACCCTGCGGAGTTCCTCCAGCTCTATGAGGTGGGCATCGAAGCTGCCAACGGAGACTGGAAGGTCATGGCGAACTGGTTTCCCATGGCACTCAAGGACGGGGCCCGCACCTGGCTCCTGAACCTGGCTCCAGGCACGATCTCCTCCTGGGACGAGATGCGCACCCGCTTCATCGCCAACTTCCAAGGTACTCGCGACCGGCCACCCGCCGTGAGCGACATGCGCCGCATCAAGCAACAACCGGAGAGACCCTGCAGAAGTACATCCAGCGCTTCAACAACGCACGCCTCAAGATTCCCAAGGTGACCGAGGAGGCCATCATCTCAGCCTTCTCCGACGGCATGCGCGATGTCAAGATGAAGGAGGAGCTGGCGATGCATGAAGACCTGTGCACTTCCTTGGAGTTGTTCAACTTGGCAACCAAGTGCGCCAGGGCTGAGGAAGGGCGTCTCTCCCTCCACGAGCTGCCTGCCGCAGACCCAGAAGAGAAGAAGCCCAAGGCCAAGGATGTGAAGCGCAAGGGGGCTGCCGTGCTCGCGGCAGAACCAGACACCAAGCGGGGCAGAGATCAGCCCGAACCTCCCAAGGGCAGTCGATACTGTGTGTACCATGACCTCCGCACCCACAACACCAACGAGTGTCAAGAGCTCCGAGCCGTGCGGGAAGGAAGGGTCGGTCGTTGCCCCAACCGCGGTGACCGGGGCTACGGTCGAGGAGGAGTAAGGAACGCAGGACGCTGGGAAGACCGCTGCCCGCGCCAGGGGTGGCGCGATCGACCTCACGAGGATCGCTGGCAAGACCCGCCTCGCAAGGGAGACCGGAGGGATCAGCCTCGCGAGGATCGCCCGCAAGGCAACGCAGGCCTCCCTCCACTGCCACCGCAGCCAAGGAGAAACGAGGACCGCCATCAGGACGAAGGGGCTGGGGGCTTCCAGGAGCCGCGCGCGATCGCCTGCATCCGGGGCGGGGCTCAAGCCCCAGCCTCTCAACGCATCTTCAAGCAGTTCGCCCGCGAAGTGAACGCAGTCCTCCCCAAGCTGGAAGCCACGCGCCCTCTCAGGTGGTCGGCGTGCGCCATCACTTTCAGCTTAGCAGATCAGCTCAAGTGTGCGGCCACAGCCGGAGTCCTCCCGATGCTTTGTTCCCCAATCATCAGCAACGTGCTGGTCACCAGGACCCTCATCGATGGCGGGGAGGGGCTCAACGTCCTGTCCGTGGAAACATTCAACAATCTCCAAGTGCCCTACACCCAGCTTCAGCCAACCAAGCCTTTCTCCGGAGTCACCGAGGGCTCCACGGTCCCGATTGGGCAGGTCCGCCTCCCTGTCACCTTCGGGGCACGCGACAACTACCGCACCGAGCTCATCGACTTCGACGTCGCTCACATTCGCCTGCCGTACAACGCCATCCTTGGGTACCCAGCACTGGCCAAGTTCATGGCCGTAACTCACCACGGCTACAACGTCCTCAAGATGCCAGGAAGTGGCGGAGTCATCACGGTGCCCTGTGAAGAGAAGGACGCAGTGTGTTCCCTGGAACAAGCCTTTCAGGCCGCATCACTGGAAGACCCGGATCGCGGAAGCAGGAGGCTTCCCGAGACCGCCCCCAAGAAGAAAAAGACATCGTCCGACCCGGCCCCTCAGGAGGCAGGCCCCTCAGGGCCCGTGCCTGCGCAGGGGGAACCTCCTTCCATCGCATAGGAAAGCGCGCCCGGCGCCCTCCTCAGGCAGGGCTCGGGGGCTCTCCCCTGGAGGGCCACCGACCTGGCTAAGGTCACGAGGGAGGCGCTTGGGCACCACATCGAGGCGTGTTTCGAAGCACGTTTCCCTCAAGAAGGAGTAAGGCAAGGAGGGCCAGACCCTCAGGAGTTCGTCAGCAAGGCTATTCAGGAGCTACAGGAGTCAAGAGTCATGAGAGGCAGCCACCGCCTACCAGCTGTGGCTCCCCATCCAGGCGAGGATGGTGGGCTGCGCGTCTGCATCGACATACCAGGGCTCAATTGAGTCACCTCTCTGGAGTGCCTCTGGCCCTCGCGAGTGGGGCGCTGCGAAGGTCCACCCCACAGCTACGTTCGCATGCCTTACGGCTTGCCGAACGCGGCTGCCACGTACCAGCGCCTCATGAGGGGCATCATGGAGGCTCAAGAGGCCAGGCGTTCCGCAGCCCTGGCGGAGATGGAGATGGTCCGCGAGGAGCCACCAGCGCCTCCGGAGCCTCCCGAGGCCCCTGGGCCTAGGGGCTCATGAGGATCGGCTTCCGCAGCCCATCGAGTCAGCTACACCAACACTCCTTCGTCCTCAACATCGTCAGGTGACATCTTTCAAGTTTCATTTCCAGCTGGGAGCGCCCCCCTAGGGCGGCATTATTCCCAGGCCGCATGGGTCCGTCCCTGCGGCATGTATCCCTTTTATTTCATGTTGTTAGCTTACCTTGTTGGGGGCGCCCCACGGGCTGCATCATCCCCAAGTCGCTCGGGCCAGACCCAGCGGCATGTATCCCTTTTGCTTTTATTTCTGGCTATGCGTTCGACCCACCATGCTTGATTATTTGATGCCTGTCCACGGCACCTCTTCTTCTCCATGCCAACCACTTGCACGTTAAAGGGGGGGTACCTAAGCATCACGACTCAGGGCTCTTACTGGCTCTCCAGCCCTCACTCTCTGGCCTGGTCCACGGCATCGCGACCTGGCATACCAGCGACTGCTGAGACCAGCTCGAGGGTCGGGACCCGAGGACGTAGAGTACCGGCATCTAACCAAGTTTGCAGGGACACATCACAAGATAAGGCCCAGTGCCAGGCGCAACCCGCCTAGAGGTAGGGCCCCGTGAGTCCCGCGCTGGCTCACGGGTGCCCAGATACACCTCGCCAGGCCCTACCGTGCCAGCCACGTGTCAGGGCGGGGTTGTACACGCCCCGGGGGCTCCTCCCGGAGGGGAGCCCCCTCCCACGTACCAGTGGAAGCACCATGCTCCGCGCTGGCTGACGACACTGCCGAGGAGCGGCTATGCCCGTACACATACGGAAGCGCTATGCTCCGCGCTGGTGATAAACAACTGAGGGCGGCCCCCAGGCCGCATCAACCTCAGGGAGCCCAGAGCTCAGTGTCTAGCCTCATCGTAATGCCTCCCCTCGGGAGTGCCGCGCGAGGGGGCTGGGCACGGGGGCTGCGCCTGGGTCACGCCCAGACGCACGCCACCCAGCCAGGCCCCCCCGGGCCTGGTTCGTCACACGTCTCTCCCCGAGCGGAGCCAAGGTACGAAGGCCGTTTGAGCGTCAAGGGGGACTCCTGAGCATCGCGACTCAGGAGCCTAACTGGTCACGTAGCCCCTCACTCCTTAGTTCCGAAAGGCTAACGGCGGTTGAGGTATGCGCGCGGCCGGGCCCTGCAGACGTAGAACGGTAGATCCACCCACATCACACCTCCCTACTTGTTGTTCGTGCGCCAAGGGGGACTCCTGAGCATCGCGACTCAGGAGCCTAACTTGTCACGTAGCCCCTCACTCCTTGGTCCCGTCCTGGTTTCCGGTCGGGGCTAACGGCGGCTGAGGTATGCGCGGGGCCGGGCTCTGCCGGCGTAGAACATAAGCAAGTAGGAAGGAAAAGCGTAAAATTCAAGGAATTCAAAAGCAAATATTACAGTCCACACTGTTATCTCAATGCCAAACGCAAGTTTAGACGCCTCCCCGAGGCATGATACATGTGCAGGAATTAAAGGCAGGACAGGAGCCACAACGGAGTCACTTGTCGACGGTGGAGCAGCACGGAGTGGGTTTGCCTCATGGAGCAGCGGGGTCGGCAGCGCCTTGCTTCGGCTTGGTGCTGAAGGCCCGGAACTTCCCCAGCAGAGCCTCCGCGCGACCCTTCACGGCCTTGGCAGCGGCAGCAGCATGCTCGCCACTTACTGGCTCCAGCAGGCTGTCGAGGTCGACGCCGGGATCGCGAAGGTAGATGTGGGTGAGGACCCGCGTCAGCGCTGCAGAAGACAGGACACGCGCCTCGGCCTCGGCCATGGGGCCAAGGCCAAGGGCGACATCTTCAAGAGCGCGAACCAGGAAGGGAAGCAGCTTGGCGGGGCCGTCCTCGGCGCCAGCCAGCGGGCTCTCCAGGCCGCTGTCGTAAAGCGTCCTCAGCGAGGAGCGAGCCTTCGCCTCCATTTCCACGAAGGCCACGCGGTCCTCGGAAGAACCTGGGCCTTGTCATCCAGCTCGACCTTCCTCGCCCCCAGCTCCTGCTCCAGCGCGCCTAGGCGGTCGTGGCGCTTCCTGAGCTTGGCCTCCCGGCCCTCGACGGCCGCCTCGCGAGCCTTCACACCTTCTTCCTGCTCTTGGCGAAGGCAGACCTCTTTCGCGAGCTGGTCCCGCAGGCCTTGCAGCTCGCCCTCCAGTGCCTTGCAGCGACCACGGACGTCGACCACCTCCCCCGGGGCTGCGTCACGAGCAGCCTTCGCCTCAAGGACGGCCTGCCTCTCCTCATCGCAAGCCGTCGAGGCCTGGACCAGCGCCGCCCGAATCGAAGCGTCGGAGCGAATCCATCCTGAAGCCAGATCCAAGCGCCCGGCCACCAAGCGAGGGTCGGCACCAAGAAGATCCTGCCGCAACCGGTCCAGCTCAGCAGCAGCACGATCCAGAACGGCAACAGGAGTCGGAGAGACAGCAGTCGATGGAGTAGGAGGAGAAGGCGGCAGCGCGACCACAGCATCCTGAGGCGAAGCCTGCTGCGTCCCAACGGCTGTAGTGGCGGCAGCAGGCAAAGGCACCTCGGGAGTCACTTGGGCCATGGGGGCTGAGCTCGCCCCAGCCAGCTCAGCCAGGCCTCGCGAGGACGACCGGGCAGGAGAAGCCCGCGCGTCGCGGTCACCTTCCTTCGCGGGCAGAGGCGCTGCCACGAATGGAACCTCAGGAGCTCCCTTCGGCTTCTTTGCTGCGGGCGCTAGTCTGTCCAAGAGATGCGGACGTCAAGCCTCAAAAGCAGAACAAGAAATAAAGACAAGAATCAAGCGCTTACGGGTCGTCGCCAGTAAGCTCAAGCGGCCTCCGGCCAAATTTGAAGCCTGAAAGCCGGCTGGAAGGGTCAACCTCGGGAAGCTTGGAAGCGGAAGGCGCGTCTGCGGTCTGCCTTGGGGCCGGGGCAGACCCGCGGGAGATCAGCCCGGTCCTGTCCTTCTTCGGGATCGGGGGCAAGCTCCCGCCATCCTGCTCGTCATCATCCTCGTCGTCATCACTCGGAGAGAGGCGGAGAACGCGGGACCTGCAACGGGGGAGGGGAGCCCTCGACTCTCCGTCAGTCGCCTTGGAGTCAGGCCCTTTTTCCCGCTCCCCTCCTTCCTCCTCTTCGTTGGAGTCGTCGGAGGACACGCCCACCGATTCCCCGGGAGTCTCCATGGGCACAGGCCCGTCCCCATTGAAGACGGGCATGGACTCCACTACCTGCTCCCAGTCGTCGCGGAGGAACAAGGGCGTAGGAGCGCCCTCCAACCTCGCCACATCGCCCCCGACCAGAGATTGGAGGACCGCAGCCAGATATCCGTCGGCCAAGGCCGCGGTGCTCGGATGGGGCCTCCACATCAGAGGTGAGTACTGCCGAAGCGGAGCCAGCTGGTGCTCCAGGAATTCCCTCAGCAGCGACGCGCCAGTCAGCTTCACCGCCGCCATGTTGGCCGGCCTCAGATCTGTGTCCATCTTCTCCAACACCAGCTTCGCGCGGGGGTCCGCGAGCTCCGCTCGACCCCAATCGCTGGAGCTCGTGGGTTGCTCCATGGGCAAGATCAGCCGAGGGTGGATGCGCCCAGCATCTGCCAAGACCCACTTGCTCCTGAAGCCATCAATCCTTTTCCCGGGGTTTGAAATGGCAATGGCGCCACCGTACGCGATGAAGCTCGCGCACGCGGAAGCAGGACCGCGAGAGGTCCGGAGGTAGAAGTAGTGGCGCAGCAAGGCCACCGAGGGCTGCACCCCTATGTGAGCCTCGCAGTAATAGGCGAAGATTGCCAGGAGAAGGACGGAGTTGGGGTGGAGATGCAGAGCCTGTAGCTTATAATGACGGAGGACAGAGAAGAAGAACTCGGAGAAGGGAGGCACCAAGCCAGCAGCAATGGCGCTTACAAAGAACGGATAGAAGGTGCTCCCTTGGCCCTCAGGGGTGGCGGAGCCAGCCTTGAACACCTTCGCCCCGTCGATGCCCTGCGCTGCCGCCATCCGGCGCAACCGGGCGAGGCTCGCCTCCGACATGTTCGACGAGTCCAGGGCAGACGAGTACCAAGCTCCGGCCGGGGACTGACGAGGCGCCATGGCTTCCTAGGTCACGCGGTTGGAGTAGATCTGGAAATTTTGGAGGAAGGAAGGAGAGGCGCAAGAAAGGGGATCTGAGCAGCAACCGGAGAAAGCAAAAAGCAAAGCCTAGGTAGATGCCGCTCCTTTATCAACTCGCGCGGTTGTGGAAACGCCCACGTCCAATCGACCGCCACGCGGCGCCCAAGGCCGCAGGCTGTTAGGGCCCGCGGCACTTCGCTCTTGCCCTTTCGCCTCCCTGCACGGCCAAGTCCGGGCGCGCCTTGGGCCCGGGGGCTACTGTCGGTGTTCTGGGAACGGGGGTCCCCAGACTTGCCTACCTGCGGCCTGCGGCGTGGCTCAAAGGGGGGCCCAGCACGGCCCGTCTTCATCAACACAGACCCAAGACCCTCGCGAGGGGCCAAGCCACGCGGGGCGGATGACATGGAGCTTCCTCAGGCACGGCCTCATCAGGCTGGCTCGCGAGGAGGCGGAGAGATCAAGGCGGGGTACCGCACGAGGTGCCCGTGACGCAAGCCATGACGACCAAGGGCGCCAGGCGGGCGCCAGCCCGCGCAGTGTCCTCCTTTCCTCTTTGGTGCAAAGGGAGCAAGTGCAGGCGAGAGCATCAAGCAAAGGCACCCGTTTCGTTGCAACGAGACCAAGACCATTCCAATGGCAGGGAGGAAGTCATTGTGGAGCCCAAGCCAGCGTCACCACCAGAGTCTTTGGCAGGGAGGACCAACTTTAGTCAGGATAAGTGTACCAGATGTTCCCCTTCAAAATGGCCAATTGTTGGCGCCCTTCCCGCTCAATATTTGGGGAAGAGGCCTAGGGCCTTTGCCTATAAATAGGACTAGCCACCCACAGGGTAGAAGGATCCAGAATCGGCCAACCCAGAAACTAGCCAGGATCGCAATCGAGAAGAGAGAGAGAGAAGGGTGACTCTAGGACACCTTCCAGGACACTCTAGAACACTCTAGAACCATTCCAGGACACTCTAGAACCCTGAAAATGAAAAGGTACGTGATACGGTAAGTAAACAGGCTCCAAAAATTCCGTAAAAATATTTTCTGTCAGTTTTGGAATATTAGAAAAAAATAAAAATAAAAAATAAGAAACAAACGGGAAGGCAACCCAAGTACCCACAAGGCACCAAGGCGCGCCTGCCCCACCTGGCGCGCCTTGGTGGGTAGTGGGCCCCATGGGCACCTTCCCAACTCCAATTTCCTTTCATATACTTGCTTCCCAAGATAAAAAAATATTTGTATATACCCCAGATGATTCTGGAGTGGTGAGAGGCGACGAGAGGGCTCTAGCTCGACGGGATAGATCACTGACAATCATCCAAGCAAAGTGGAGGAGAAGAGCCAAGCAACAGGGGCGGAGAGGGACGACTCGGTCACGGGAGGGCACTGTGCTCTCTGCTCCATCGTGTCTGCGTCTGCAACTCAGGCTACCAGCATCGGGGAGCAGAAGTGGATAGCTAGGAGGAAGAGGTCGAGGCTGCAGAAGTGCTAGGACAAGCGAGCGTGGCGAGGGGCGGGCGCATGGGCTAGGTGAGAGGGGTCGCAATGCGCTGAGCGTGCCGACTACCTGTCGAACACCTTGTATCCACGCAGTCACCGCTTGCACTGGAGCAACGCGGTGTGCCACGGATGCCCGACCGTGTCTAGGCCCAAGTCCCTTCAACACTGAGCCTCTTGATGCCCTTGGTTTGTTTCTAGGTCGACCAGACATGACTAGAGCTTAGGGACAAGTTTTTGGGCAGAAACTATTGAAGATGGCTGTGAAAAAACTAATCTTGTCTTGAATTGGGAGAAGTGTCACTTTATGGTTAATGAAGGCATTGTCTTGGGGCAATAAAATTTCTTAATGAGGTATTGAGCTGGATAAAGTTAAGGTTGATGCAACTGAGAAAATGCCATGTCCTAAAGATATTAAAGGTATTCTTAGTTTCCTTGGTCATGCTGGTTTATATAGGAAGTTTATTAAAGACTTCTCCTAAAATTTCTATGCCTCTTAAAAATCTTTTACAAAAGGATGTTCCATTTGTTTTTTATGATGATTTTGTAGAAGCCTTTGAAACACTTAAGAAAACCTTAACTTTTGCACCTATTGTTCAACCACCTGATTGGAACTTGCCTTTTGAAATTATGTGTGGTGCTAGTGATTATGTTTTTGGTGTTGTTCTAGGACAAAGAGTTGACAAGAAATTAAATGTTATCCATTATGCTAGTAAAACTCTAGATAGTGCCAAAGAAATTAGGCTACTACTGAGAAAGAATTTTTAGCTGTTGTGTTTGCTTGTGACAAATTCAGATCTTATATTGTTGATTCCAAAAGTAATTGTGCACACCGATCATGCTACTATAAAATACCTTATGGAAAATAAATATGCTAAACCTAGACTCATTAGGTGGGTTCTCTTGCTTCAAGAATTTGATTTGCATATTATTGAAAGGAAGGGTGCCGAGAACCCAGTAGCTGATAACTTGTTTAGGTTAGAAGATATTCTTAATGACCCACTACCCATTGATGATAGCTTCCGTGATGAACAACTAGCTATAATAAATGCTTCTCATAATACTCCTTGTATGCTCATTATGCTAATTACACTGTTGCTAAATTTATACCACCTAGTTTCACATACCAAAAAAAGAAAAGAAAAAACTTCTATGAGTTGATACATTACTTTTGGGATGACCAACATCTTTATAAAGAAGGAGTAGATGGTATTATTAGACGTTGTATAAATGAGCATGAACATGAACAAATCCTATGTAAATGTCACTCTGAAGCCTACGGTGGACATCATGCGGGAGATAAAACTGCACACAAGGTATTATAATCTGGTTTTTATTGGCCTACTCTTTTAAAAGATGCCCGTAAGTTTGTCTTATCTTGTGATGAATGTCAAATAATTGGTAATATTGGTAAGCGTCAGGAAATGCCTACCATTTGATGTTTTGGGCTTTGATTATATGGGACCTTTTCCTTCGTCTAATGGGTATACACAAATTTTGGTTGCTGTTGATTATGTCATTAAGTGGGTAGAAGCTATTCCAACTAGTAGTGCTGATCATAATACCTCAATTTAAATGCTTAAATAATTTATTTTCCCAAGGTTTGGAGTCTCCAGATATTTAATGACTGGTGGTGGTTCACACTTTATTCATGGTGCTTTTCGTAAATTGCTTGCTAAATATGATGTTAACCATAGAATTGCATCACCCTATCATCCTCAATCTAGTGGTCAAGTTGAACTTAGCAATAGAGAAATAACTGTCAATAGGTCCCAAAAGAATTGGTCTAAGAAAATTGATGGTGCACTTTGGGCCTACAGAACAACTTATAAAAATCCTATGGGTATGTCTCTTGATAAAATGGTTTATGGGAAAGCTTTTCATTTATCTCTTGAGTTAGACCATACGGTATATTGGTCAATTAAAGAACTCAATTATGATTTGAAACTTGTTGGTGAAAAGAAGTTATTTGATATTAGCTCACTAGATGAATGGAGAACCCAAGATTATGAAAATGCCAAAGTATCTAAAGAAAAAGTAAAAATATGGCATGACAAAAGAATCCAAAAGCGGGAGCTCGAAGTTGGTGAATATGCTCTATTGTACAACTCTCGTTTTAGAATCTTTGTTGGAAAACTTCTCTCCAAATGGGAAGGACCATATATCATCGAAGAAGCTTATCACTCTAGAGCTATCAAGATTAATAATGCCGAAGGTACCAACCCGAAGGTGGTCAATGTCGGCATTCTGGGAACGGGGGTCCCCAGACTTGCCTGCCTGCGGCCTGCGGCATGGCTCAAAGGGGGGCCCATCACGGCCCGTCTTCATCAACACAGACCCAAGACCCTCGTGAGGGGCCAAGCCTCGCGGGGCGGACGACACGGAGCTTCCTCAGGCACGGCCTCATCAGGCTGGCTCGCGAGGAGGCGGAGAGATCAAGGCGGGGTACCTCACGAGGTGCCCGTGACGCAAGCCATGACGACCAAGGGTGCCAGGTGGGCGCCAGCCCGCGCAGTGTCCTCCTTTCCTCTTTGGTGCAAAGGGAGCAAGCGCAGGCGAGAGCATCAAGCAAAGGCACCCGTTTCGGTGCAACGAGACCAAGACCAGTCCAACGGCAGGGAGGAAGTCATTGTGGAGCCCAAGCCAGCGTCACCACCAGAGTCTTTGCCAGGCGAGGACCAACTTTAGTCAGGATAAGTGTACCATATGTTCCCCTTCAAAATGGCCAATTGTTGGCGCCCTTCCCGCTCAATATTTGGGGAAGAGGCCCAGGGCCTTTGCCTATAAATAGGACTAGCCACCCACAGGGTAGAAGGATCCAGAATCGGCCAACCCAGAAACTAGCCAGGATCGCAATCGAGAAGAGAGAGAGAGAAGGGTGACTGAACTCCCCCTAGCAGTTCATCCCCCCAACCAAGAACAGACCCTCGCGAGGTTGTTCTTCCTTGTATTGCTCATCATCATCAGCCCAAGAGGCAATCCACCAAACCACACACTGGAGTAGGGTATTACACCACAACGGTGGCCCGAACCAGTATAAACCCTGTGTCTCTCGTGCTGTTCTTTCCATAGCTTATATCTTAGCGAGGCGGAGGGGTGCAGGTAGGTAGAAGGCGAAATCTCCGCGCGCACCCCAGTGTTCGAACCTCAAGGGTCTGCCGGAACCCGAAATACGACAGTCAATGGACAAAGAATTAAGCACTATATTTCAGGTACACCTATTAATATTGAAACAAACATTATCCAAACCATGACACCGGCGGAACACGTAAACGAAACCTTCCAGAACACTCCAGAACCCTGAAAAGGAAGAGGTACGTGATACAACAAGTAAACGGACTCCAAAAAAACCCCAAAAATATTTTCTGTCAGTTTTAGAATATTAGAAAAAATAGGAAAATAAGAAATAACCGGGAAGGCAACCCAAGTGCCCACAAGACACTAGGGCGCGCCTGCTCCACCTGGCGCACCCTGGTGGGTGGTGGGCCCCTCGGGCACCTTCCCGACTCTGTTTTCCTTCCGTTTGCTTGTTTTCCAAGATAAAAAATATTTATATATACTCCCGAACGATTTGACCACCATACCACACAGAAGTCATATGTTCTTGTTTCGTGCTATGTTTTCAACCGATCTAGATCGCCATGGCTATCCCAAGCTCTTCCAAGGACAAGTTCTTTGAGAAGGTCATCAACACCTACCTATCAGAGGTGTTGAAGCACCCTCAAGCCATTGAGATGCGTGAGGGGGTGCTCCACATCTGGAATGTTCAAGGACCCAAGAGGACGAGGAGTGTGGAGTCCAGACTCGAGGCGGTGGAGCAGGAGATCTTCATGTGCCAGGGAATGGTGGAGCATGGACTTAGTCCCAATCACCTCATGATTACGGAATTCACCCATGATCACAAGGTGGATGGCCGGTCTATGAAGTACATCGCCTTCACCCTCAACGAGCAAATTAATTTTCTGCAAAGCCAAATCTATGATCTTCAAAATCAAGTTTTTTAGTATGAAGCAAGATTTAAAAGTATGAGTTTAGCTTCCAGTTGAGGACTCAGGAGACTCGTGCTTCCTCTTATGATGGTGAGCCGCTGCCATGGAATCCGAAGGACAAGTTTGCCTCTACCTTATCTACACCACCACCTCCATCTTCATCACCAAAGGAGACTTGATTACACAGGTATGGGCACTCCCCTTGGCTTGTGCCAAGCTTGGGGGAGATGCCCCGGTATCGTCTCACCATGACTTTTATTACCTTTACCTATCTTAGCTTGATCCTTAGTTATTTCGTGATTTAGTTGAATAAAAGTTCAGTATGATCTATTTTTCAGTGCTAGTTTTATGATCTATCTATCTATGTAATCGAGTGAGAGTTATATAATAAAGTCTAATTTGAGTTTTTTGCTTCTTTACTTTTCTGTTTAAATCAAAATAAAACAAAATAATGAAAATATCATATGCTAATCTTATGGTAAGTAATGACATCACATAAGGAAAAGTATAAGTGGTACAATTTGTTGAAAGTTGACAAACATAGCATTGGTCAATAATGCAATTCATGAAAGAATTAATAAGGGAAGAGGAGATTCACATGCAAATACACTATCTTGGACATTTTTATGATTGTGAGCCCCCACTAAATATCTTATGCCAAAATAGTTGACGTTGGACAAGGAAGACAACGTAATGAATTATGTTTGTCCATATTAACATAGAAGTTATATTATCATAGATCCTTCAAAATGTGGTGCTTGCTCAATATCTTCTCTAGCCAAAAATCCACATTAAGTATAGATACTACTTGTGCTCCAAAACCATTAAACCCAAACTTATGTTTGAGATTCAACCATACCTACCTATGGATTGAGTAAGATATTCCAAGTAAGTTGTCATTGGTGCAAAAAGGCAATAAAAATTGCTTCTTAATATGTTTGATCCTTTAGTGTAAGGGAAATTAAGTGTTGTACGAACCTTGTGATGGTAAAGTAATAAAAGCGACGGACTACATAATAAAGGTTTCTATCATAAGGGGCAATATAACATGACATTCTTTTGCATTAAGAGATTGTGCATACAAAACCAAAAAATGCATGATAACCTCTGCTTCCCTTTGTGAAGGACCTATCTTTTATATTTATGTATTTACTTTGTATGCAAGAGTCAAAGTATTCTTCTCTACACCTTTTTTACCTTTCTCTTTGGCAGACATCATGTCGTAGGGAAAGATCTAGGCACATATATCCCGTTCGATATGAGTGAGCATGAGTTATTATCGTTAACATCACTGAGGGAGTCCTAGATTAGGGGGCATCCGGACAGCCGGATTATATCCTTTGGCCGGACTGTTCGACTATGAAGATACAAGATTGAAGACTTCGTCCCGTGTCCGGATGGAACTCTCCTTGGCGTGGAAGGCAAGCTTGGCAATACGGATATGTAGATCTCCTTCCTTGTAACCAACTCTGTGTAACCCTAGCCCCCTCCGGTGTCTATATAAACCGGAGGGTTTTAGTCCGTAGGACAACAGACAATCATACCATAGGCTAGCTTCTAGGGTTTAGCCTCTCAGATCTCGTGGTAGATCAACTCTTGTAACACTCATATCATCAAGAACAATCAAGCAGGACGTAGGATTTTACCTCCATCAAGAGGGCCCGAACCTGGGTAAACATCGTGTCCCCTGCCTCCTGTTACCATCCGCCTTAGACGCACAGTTCGGGACCCCCCTACCGAGATCCTCTGTGTCATCACCATAAGGCTGGATGGCTCCTTCAATCATCAACAGCGATGCAGTCCAGGGTGGGACTTTTCTCCCCGGACAGATCTTTGTATTCGGCGACTCCGCACTGCGGGCCAACTCGCTTGGCCATCTGGAGCAGATCGAGAGCTACGCCCCTGGCCACCAGGTCAGGTTTGTAAGCATAAACCACATGGCCGACATCCACGGAGACTTGATCTTCGACGGATTCGAGCCCTTGCCGAGTGCGCCACACGGTCACGATGAGCATGATTTAGCTCTACCATCAGACAGTGTTCGGGAGATCGCACCGGCGATCGCTCCGACCCTCAATTCGGAGCCAGTTGCGCCATCCAAGGACGGGTGGATAGACCCCGCCATGGAGGCCGCACTCTCAGCAGCGATAGAGCCAAATACTAACTTCACCCCTAACGAGAGCCGTGTCACCGAACTGCCGGATCCTTCCCCGGCCACGGACTCCAAACCGCCTGCGCCCGTGCCTATCGAATCCGGCTGGGCACCAATCATGGAGTTCACCTCTGCGGATATCTTTTAGCACTCGCCCGTCGGCGACATACTAAATTCATTAAAGTCTCTCTCCTTGTCAGGAGAGCCCCGGCCGAACTATGTCCGGCAGGATTGGGATGCGGATGACAAAGAAATTCCCCGCCCACCCACCACCCACTTAGTAGCCACTGTCGATGATTTGACCGACATGCTCGACTTCGACTCCGAAGACATCGATGGTATGGACAACGATGCAGGAGACGAATAGGAGCCACTGCCCATAGGGCACTGGATGCCCACTTCATCATATGATGTATACATGGTGGACACACCTAGAGAAAACGACGACGAGGAACAGTTAGGTTTACATTAATTCTTCTTTCGTAGTTGTGGATGCTTGCGACGGGGGTTAATCATAAGTGGGAGGTATGTTCAAGGAAGGGCAGCACCCAAGCACCGGTCCACCCACATATTAAATTATCAAAGTAACGAACGTGAATCATATGAGCACGATGAAAACTAGCTTGACAACAATTCCCGTGTGTCCTCGAGGGCGCTTTGCTTTATATAAGAGTTCGCCTAGGCTTGTAATTTGATACAAAAAGGATTGGGCCACCTTGCTGCATCTTAGTTACTTTTGTGACTTGTTACCCGTTACGAATTATCTCATCATACAACTATCTGTTACCGATAATTTCAGCAGAGAATACCTTGCTGAAAATCGCTTGTCATTTCCTTTTGCTCCTTGTTGGGTTCGACACTCTTACTTATCGAAAGGACTATGATAGATCCCCTATACTTGTGGTTCATCAAGTCTCTTTTCTGGCATCATTGCCGGAGAGTGAAGTGCCTTTGGTAAGTGGAATTTGGTAAGGAAACATTTATATAGTGTGCTGAAATTTACATTCACTTGTTATTATGGAAAATAATCCTTTGAGGGGCTTGTTCAGGGTATCTTCACCTCGAATGAAAGAGCAAAGAGTTGCTCATCAACCTACCGCACCTACTGAAAGTCTTTATTATCAAATCCCTTCGGGTATGATAGAAAAACTGCTAGCTAATCCTTATGCAGGAGATGGACCATTACATCCCGATATGCACCTAATCTATGTGGATGAAGTTTGTGGATTATTCAAGCTTCTGAGTATACCCAAGGATGTTGTCAAGAAGAAGGTCTTCCCTTTATATTTGAAAGGAAAGGCATTGACATGGTATAGACTATATGAAGATATTGGATCATTGAACTACAACTGATTGAAATTGGAATTTCATCAGAAGTTTTATCCTATGCATCTGGTTCATCGTGATCGGAATTATATATATAATTTTTTACCTCGTGAAGGAGAAAGTATCGCTCAAGCTTGGGGGAGGCTTAAGTCAATGTTATATTCATGCCCCAATCATAAGCTCTCAAGAGAAATTATTATTCAGAACTTTTATGCTCGGCTTTCTCATAACGATCGATCCATGCTCGATACTTCTCGTACTGGTTCTTTTATGAAGAAGACTATTGAATTCAAATGGGATGTATTAGAGAGAATTAAACGCAACTCTGAAGATTGGGAACTAGACGAAGGTAAGGAGTCAGGTAGAAACTTTAAGTTTGATTGTGTTAAATCTTTTATGGACACCGATGCTTTTCGTGATTTTTAGCACTAAATATGGACTTGACTCTCATATAGTAGCTTATTTCTGTGAATCATTTGCTAATCATGTTGATCTCCCTAAGGATAAGTGGTTTAAATATCATCCTCCCACTGAAGTTAAAGTAGTTGAACCTATTAAAGTTGAAGAAGAAACTATTACTTATAATGTTGATCCTATTGTTCCTACTGCTTATATTGAGAAACCACCTTTTCCTGTTAGAATAAAGGATCATGCTAAAGCTTCAACTGTAGTTCATATGACTTATACTAGAACACCAACACCCTCTGAGCAAATTAAAGTTGAACCTAGTATTGCTATGGTTAAAGTTCTCTTGGTTGATAATATTGATGGGCATGTTATTTATTGTTGTGATGAAGCTGCTAGAATTGCTAAACCTGATACAAAAGATAAACATAGACCTGTTGTTAGCATGCCTGTTTTTTCTGTTAAAATTGCAAATCATTGTTATCATGGCTTATGTGATGTGGGTGCTAGTGTGAGTGCAATTTCTTATACCTTGTACCAAGAAATTATGAATGATATTGCACCTGCTGAGATAGGAGATATTGATGTTACTATTAAGCTTGCCAATGGAGATACTATATCACCAATTGGGATTGTTAGAGATGTTGGAGTCTTGTGTGGGAAAATAAAATATCCTACTGATTTTCTTATTCTTGCTTCCCCACAAGATGATTTTTGTCCCATTATATTTGGTAGACCTTTCTTGAACACTGTTAATGCTAAGATAGACTGCGAGAAAGATATTGTTACTATTGGTCTAGGGGATATGTCTCATGATTTTAATTTCTCTAAATTTCGTAGACAACCCCATGATAAAGAATTGCCTAGTAAGGATGAAATTATAGGTCTTGCTTCTATTGTCGTACCTCCTACTGATCCTTTAGAACAAATATTTGCTAGACCATGAAAATGATATGTTTATGAATGAAAGAAGGGAAATAGATGAAATACTCTTTAATCAATGACGTATTTTGAAACACAATTTGCCTGTTGAAATCCTTAGGGATCCTCCTCCACCTAAGGGTGATCCCATGTTTGAGCTTAAACAATTACCTGATACTTTGAAATATGCTTATCTCGATGAAAAGAAGATATATCCTGTTATTATTAGTGCTAACCTTTCAGGGCATGAAGAACAATTAGCTTTCCTGACGAACAATTAGCTGTCATAAATGCTTCTCGTAATACTCCATGGTATGTTAATTATGCTAATTACATTGTTGCTAAATTTATACCACCTAGTTTCACATACCAGCAAAAGAAAAGGTTTTTCTATGATTTAATACATTACTTTTGGGATGATCCACTCCTTTATAAAGAAGGGTAGATGGTGTTATTAGATGTTGTGTACCTGAGCATGAACAGGAACATATCCTATGCAAGTGCCACTTCGAGTCTTACGGAGGAAACCACGCTGGAGATAGAACTGCACATAAGGTATTGCAATCTGGTTTTTATTGGCCCACTCTCTTCAAGGATGCTCGTAAGATTTTTTTTGTCTTGTAATGAATGCCAAAGAATTGTAATATTAGTAGACGTCAGGAAATGGCTATGAATTATTCACTTGTTATTGAACCATTTGATGTTTGGGGTTTTGATTATAAGGGACCTTTTCCTTCCTCTAATGGGTATACACATATTTTAGTTGATGTTGATTAGGTTACTAAGTGGGTAGAAGCTATTCCAACTAGTAGTGTTGATCATAACACTTCTATTAAGATGCTCAAATAAGTTATTTTTCCGAGGTTTGGAGTCCCTAGATATTTAATGATAGATGGTGGTTCACATTTTATTCATGGTGCTTTCCGTAAAATGCTTGCTAAGTATGATGGTAACCATAGAATTGCATCTCCTTATCATCCTCGGTCTAGTGGTCAAGTAGAATTGAGCAATAGAGAGATTAAATTGATTTTGCAAAAGACTGTTAATAGATCTAGAAAGAATTGGTCTAAGAAACTTGATGATGCATTATGGGCTTATAGAACTGCTTATGAAAATCCTATGGGTATGTCTCCGTATAAAATGGTTTATGGAAAAGCCTGTCGCTTACCTCTAGAACTAGAACATAAAGCTTATTAGGCTATTAAAGAGCTCAACTATTATTTCAAACTTGCCGGTGAGAAGAGGTTATTTGACATTAGCTTGCTTGATGAATGGACAACCCAAGCTTATGAGAACGCCAAGTTGTTTAAAGAAAAAGTTAAAAGATGGCATGACAAAAGGATACAAAAGCGTGAGTTTAATGTAGGTGATCGTGTTTTGCTGTACAACTCTCGTTTAAGATTTTTTGCAGGAAAACTTCTCTCTAAATGGGAAGGTCCTTACATTATCGAGGAGGTCTATCGCTCCGGTGCCATAAAAATCAACAACGCCGAAGGTGGTAAACGGTCAAAGAATCAAACATTATATCTCAGATACTCCCATAAATGTTGAGATCAATATTATTAATACCATAACACCGGAGGAGTACATAGGGGACACTTTCCAGAATGTTTCAGACTCTGAAAAGGACTAGGTATTTGGTACGCTAAGTAAAGCAACTCCAAAATTGTTCTAATAGCAATTTTTCTCCGTTTTGGAATATTTAAAAAATTAGGAAAATTAAAAGTAGTCCAAAAGAGACACAAGGCGACCACAAGGGTGGAGGGCGCACCCTACCCCCTGCCCCCCCCCCATCCTTGTGGCCCCCTCGTGTGCCCTCCGGACTCCGTTTTCTTGCACGATACTTCTTATGGTCGGTAAAAATTCATTATATAATCTCCCGAGGTTTTGATCACCGTACCACGACAATATCTCCGGTTTTTGTTTTGAGTTGTTTTTGCAGCAGATTTATAGCAAGTTGTCTTCGCAAGAGTCAGTCGGGGAGAGTCGTATCTCTCATCCAACACCGGGCCCGAGAGCAAACAGCAAAGCTAACCACTTTGGGCAATCAACAGAGGAAGAGATGGAGGCCGACTTGAAAAGGGTGGATGCCATGGAGGAGTATCAAGAAGTTACCTCTCGTCTTCAAGCTGGATTCATGTTGGAGGAACTTCAGAGCTCAGCAATACCAAATTCGGTCATCCCTCCCAATGCTAGATTTCTATCTTATGATAATATGAAAAAGAGTGTTGTGTTTTCCCCCGCAACTATGAAACATCCATGGGTGATTGGAGCTCCAGCCGTCATGCGTAAATTCCGCAAGGAAATAATGGATCTTAAGCAGCCAAATAATAAGCTCGAGGAGGATAATTGCATCCTAAGGGGCATCATCGCCAAGAATATCACATCATCACCTCCGAAGAGAGAGACATAAATACATGGGTATGGGCACTCCCCTTGGCAACTGCCAAGCTTACGGGAGGTGCCCCGGTATCGTATCACCATCACACCTTTACCTTTATCGCTTTTCTTAGTTTGATCCTTTTGGTTATATCTTGATCTAGTATAATAATGTTTTTAGTATGATCTAGCTTTGAGTTTTGTTTCGATCTCTATCTATGTAATCGAGTCCTTGAGTTATATAATAAAGAGTAGTTTTGAGTTGAGGCTTTGCTTTGTTGCTCTGATCTTGAGGGAACTAAATAAAAGAAAGAATAAAAAGAAATAAAATATCATATATTGATCTTATGGAGAGTAATGACTTCACATATAAAGGGTGTGATGAATAAAATTTGTTGAGAGGTGACAAACATAGTTTTGGTCATTGTTGCAATTAATATGAAGTAATAAAGAAAGAGAGGCTTCACATATAAATATACTATCTTGGACATATTTTGTAATTCTGAGCACTCATTAAAATATGATATGCTTAAAAGTTGATGTTGGACAAGGAAGACAACATAATGGGTTATGTTTCCTTATATCCGAATAGAAGTTATATTGTAATGGATCCTCCAACATGTTGAGCTTGCTTTTCCCTCTCATGCTAGCCAATTTTTTTGCACCAAGTAGAGATACTACTTGTGCTTCCAAACATCCCTTAAACTAGTATTGCCATGAGAGTCCACCATACCTACCTATGGATTGAGTAAGATCCTTCAAGTAAGTTGTCATCGGTGCAAGCAATAAAAATTGCTCTCTAAATATGTACTCCCTCCGTTCTGAATTACTTGTCGCAGGTATGGATGCATCTAGATGTATTTTAGTTCTAGATACATCCATTTCTGCGACGAGTAATTTCGAACGGAGGGAGTATGATATAGTAGTGTGAAGAAAATAAGCTTTTATAACATCCCAAATTTCCAATTTGGAATGTTATACATAGATCATTCCTGCATATCATATTTTGTTGCATTTCATTTCGCGATCCTCAAAATTCTAAGAAACTCAAGGACCCTCGGAGAGAGTTGGGGATTTCACCGTTTTCATATTTGAATTTTATCAAATATTGAAACAAGGATTTTTGGTTTTAATTGTTTTTCTCTCCGAAAATATTTCATGTTAAAATGTATGAGAGGAGATAATATGATTTCTCCAAAATAAATGAAATATTGGAGGAAAAATATTAAAATCAAATATTTGATTTTATTCGGATTTTATTGCTATTTTATTTGCATTAGAAAAATTGCACGTTTTCAAAAATTGCATTTTTGGGGCCAAGAAAATGTTCATCTTGTTCTAAATATTTTATTTAGACGGTAAAAATTTGTTTTGGCATTTTCAGTTTTTTATTTATTTTTCTAGGATTTATTTAAGTTTCGGCGAAATTGTTTAAAAAAACTTCTCTCCGCCGACTCGGCCGAAGCCCAACCAGCCGGCCCAGCCCAGCCGCCCCGTCCGCCTCGTCCCCGACGCGGGAGACCGCCCCGCCGCACGCCGAGTCCGACCGGGACTCTCCCCCACGCCGCCGCCTTGACCCCTTCCCCAAGCAGCCCCTCCCCCTCCTTATATACGCCGCCCCGACCCCCACCGCCACCACCCGAGCCGCCCCGCCAACCCCACCACCTAGCTCCGCCGCCGCCGCTTGCCGCCGCTGCCACCTAGCATCGCTGCCGCCCCGCCGCCTAGCGCCGCCGTCCCCGCCTGCCGTTGCCGCTGCCGCCTGCAGTCGCCGCCCCGCCACCACCCGGACCCCGCCGAAGCCGCCGGACCTCGCCGGAGCCCCGCTGAGGTAGTCACCTAGCCGCCGCCAGTTTTCTGAGAGAAAACCGATCCGGTTTTTTTAGAAAACCCTAGGTTCGTTTTTTTAGAATAGATCGGTTTTTTTCGGTTTAGTTTATTTAGCGGACGTTCGTCCGTACATTCGTTTTAAAGAACGGTGTTCATTTGTTAGCCGCAGACAGCGAACGTTCTTTCGTTAGCCTGGTCATCAGTTTTTCTTTTTCTCGGATTTTTCCGCAATTATTTTTGATCGCGATTTTTGATCTGATTTTCGTTTTAGTTTATCTTTTCGCTCGTTTATCGGAATCAGGCGATTCAAGCGCCTAGATCTTTGTCTCGAAACCCTCTTTCTGTTTAATCAACTTGAACAAGATTTTGGTACTGTAAAATTTGACTTTAGTACAGATTAGTAAACGGATCTTGTTTCTCTCGCAGTTTGAGTTTCGTTGTTCCGTTCGATTTGATTCTTTTTGCAAACCGGAGTTCTTAAGTTGAACTTTCTGGTTAGATCTTCTTATTCGAGATTTACCTGTGCTTCTTTGCTTGACTGCTTATGTATGCTATTGTTTGTTTGCGATAGAACACCCGAAGTGCGAAGCGTGCTACTACGAGTCTCTAGGTTTTGCGGATCATCAGCAAGGCAAGTAACACTTTGATCATACCCTTTATCACCCAGTTTTTATGCATTAGTTTCAACCCTCAAACATTGCATGGTTAGATTTGATAACATGTGGGATTGGGAAGTAGTTGATGAGGTAGAACCTATTGCACTGTTATTATCAAACCCTTCGGAGTTACTTCTACGTATTGCTTATATTGCTATGCTATGCTCGTAGACGTGGATTGGGTTTGAGTGAAACCATGACAGATGTGAGATTGTTAATTAATGGTTCAACTTAAGGTGGCAACTTAAATACACATCTGGGTGGATTGCTTGTCGGGCACCTGGAGAATCCAGTGTTGTCCTAGGATATCCCGGAGTACCCGTGTGATAATCCTATGGTCCGCCACCCAGGCTCAAAGGGAACTGAGATATTTCATGCTAGAAACTTTCGTGTGCAGCCACAAGCTATTATGGGCTCTAGCATAGTTGAGTAAGTTGCGTGAAGCTCTTGAAGAGATAGACTAGCAGGTAGTGGGTTGTAGGTGGTATAGTCTATCCCGAGTAGAGAGTTAATGCTTCTGAAAGACTGTGTCTCGGTCATCCGTTTCTCAAACATCATGTAGTGCGAGAAAACTAACGGAGGAGATCGAGTATTGTGAGGAAAAGTGTGCAAACCTCTGCAGAGTGTATAAACTAATCATGGTTAGCCGTGTCCCCGGTTATGGACAAATTTTGAGTATCTAGTACTTGGATTATCATATGTATCTCATCACTCTAAATTAATATTGTTGGGTTGATAATTACTTTTAATTGGGATTGAGTTGGAGGAACCTTCTCAATGATTGTTTCAACAACCATGATAGTTAAATAAATCTATTCCTTTGTTGTGGGAAAAAATTGGCTTTTCGCAAAACTTTAACCATAGAGCTTTCCACCAGCCAAATATGCATATAGTGATAGTATTATTCTGTTCTTGCTCTACTGTGTTACACTGCCAGCATATTCCATGTGCTGACCCATTTCGGGCTGCAACGTATTATGTTGCAGACTTTTCAGATGAGGAGTAAGGTTCGTTAGGTCGTTGTCGTGCAGCTCAGCTATGCCGTTGGAGTTGATGGACTCACTTTATCTTCCAAGCCTTCCGCTGTTATCGTATTAGATGGCCTTAAGCCATGTTTATTGTAATAAGTTCTCTTTTGAGACATCCGATGTAATAAGTGTGTGATTGCCACTCTGTTATAAATCCTTTGAGTATTGTGTGTGTCAGCATTACCGATCCAGGGATGACACTGAAGCACAGAGACTTGACCGTTTGAGGTCGGGACGCTACAGCTTTATACGAACTTCTGATATGGAAGAAATAAAAGCGACGGACTGCATAATAAAGTTCATTATCTCAAGAGGCAATACAAAGTGACGTTATTTTGCATTAAGATTTTGTGCATCCAACCATAAAAAGCGCATGACAACCTCTGCTTCCCTCTGCTAAGGGCCTATCTTTTACTTTTATCTTCTACCCTTATACAAGAGTCATGGTGATCGTCAGCTTTCCTTTTTACACTTTTTCCATTGGCAAGCACTATGTGTTGGAGAGATCCGGATATATATATCCACTCGGATGTAGGTTATCATAAAGTATTATTATTGACATTACCCTTGAGGTAAAAGGTTGGGAGGCGAAACTATAAGCCCCTATCTTTCTCTGTGTCTGATTGAAACTTTGTACCCATAAGTATCGCGTGAGTGTTAGCAATTGTGAAAGATTAAATGATAGTTGAGTATGTGGACTAGCTGAAAAGCTCTTGAATTGAATCTTTTTGATGTTATGATAAATTGCAATTGCTTCAATGACTGAGATCATAGTTTGCTAGTTTTCAATGAAGTTTCTGATTCATACTTTACATTGTGAACGAATTGTTACTTTAGCATAAGAAATTATATGACAATATATGTTGCTGTTCTAAAGATGACCATCATGCCCTCATGTCCGTATTTTATTCTATCGACACCTCTATCTCTAAACATGTGGACATATTTTTCGATTTTGGCTTTCGCTTGAGGACAAGCGAGGTCTAAGCTTGGGGGAGTTGATACGTCCATTCAGCATCATGCTTTTATATTGATATTTATTGCATTATGGGCTGTTATTACACATTATATCACAATATTTATGCCTTTTCTCTCTTATTTTATAAGGTTTACATGAAGAGGGATGCTACCTCTTGAGCATGTGTTGGTTTTCCATTGAAGAGGAAAGGGTGATGCAGCAAACTAGCGTAAGTATTTCCCTCAGTTTTGAGAACCAAGGTATCAATCCAGTAGGAGAAAACGCACAAGTCACCTAGTACCTGCACAAACAATCAAGAACCTTGCAACCAACGCGATAAAGGGGCTGTCAATCCCTTCACGGTCACTCACAAAAGTGAGATCTAATAAAGATAGTAAAGTAAATATTTTTGGTATTTTTTGTATAGATTGGAAAGTAAAGATTGCAAAATAGTAAAAGAGATGCGATGTAAATAAAAGAGATGCAATATAATAAGAAAGAGACTCGGGGGCCATAGGTTTCACTAGTGGCTTCTCTCAAGATAGCATGTATTATGGTGGGTGAACAAATTACTGCCGAGCAATTGATAGAAAAGTGCATAGTTATGAAGATATCTAAGACAATGATCATGAATATAGGCATCACGTCCATGTCAAGTATATCGAAACGATTCCGCATCTGCTACTATTACTCCACACATCGACCGCTATCCAGCATGCATCAAGAGTATTAAGTTCATAAGAACAGAGTAACGCATTAAGCAAGATGACATGATGTAGATGGATAAACTCAAGCCATATGATATAAGCCCCATCTTTTTATCCTCAGTGGCAACAATAGAGTACATGCCTTGCTGCCCCTACTGTCACTTGGAAAGGACACCGCAAGATTGAACCCAAAGCTAAGCACTTCTCCCATTTCAAGAAAGATTAATCTAGTAGGCCAAACTAAACTTATAATTTGAAGAGACTTGCAAAGCTATCAAATCATGCATATAAGAATTCAGAGAAGAACCAAATAATATTCATAGATAATCTTGTTCATAAACCCACAATTCATCGGATCTCGGCAAACACACCGCAAAAAAGTATTACATCGAATAGATCTCCAAGAACATCGAGGAGAAATTTGTATTGAGAATCAAAGAGAGAGAAGAAGCCATCTAGCTAATAACTATGGACCCGAAGGTCTGTGGTAAACTACTCACACTTCATCAGAGAGGCAATGGTGTTGATGTAGAAGCCCTCCGTGATCGATTCCCCCTCCGGCAGATCGCCAGAAAAGGCCCCAAGATGGGATCTCACGGGTATAGAAGGTTGTGGCGGTGGAAAAGTGGTTTTGTGGCTCTCTGTGATGTTTCTAGGGTTTAAGAGATATATAGGCGAAAGAAGTACGTCGGTGGAGCTAGGAGAGGCCCACGATGGTGGGGGCACGCCTACCCCCCTGGGTGCGCCCTCCTGCCTCGTTGCCGCCTTGTGGAGTTCAATACTTTGACTCCAAGTCTTCTGGATTGCTTAAGATCATCGCGAAGGTTTCATTCCATTTGGAATCCATTTGGTATTCCTTTTCTGCGAAACTCTAAAATAGGCAAAAAAACAAAAACTCGCACTGGGCCTCCGGTTCATAGGTTAGTCCAAAAATAATATAAAAGAGCATATTATAGCCCATTAAACATCCAAAACAGATAATATAATAGCATGGAACAATAAAAAATTATAGATACGTTGGAGACGTATCAAGCATCCCCAAGCTTAATTCCTGCTCGTCCTTGAGTGGGTAAATGATTAAAACAGAATTTTTAATGTGGAATGCTACCTATCATAATTATCAATGTAATTTTATTTATTGTGGCATGAATATTCAGATCCGAAAGATTCAAAACAAAAGTTTAATATTGACATAAAAATAATAATACTTCAAGCATACTAATAAAGCAATCATGTCTTCTCAAAATAACATGGCCAAAGAAAGCTATCCCTACAAAATCATATAGTGTGGCTATGCTCTATCTTCATCACACAAAATATTTAAATCATGCACAACCTCGATGACAAGCCAAGCAATTGTTTCATACTTTTGATGTTCTCAAACTTTTTCAATCTTCACACAATACATGAGCGTGAGCCATGGACATAGCACTATAGGTGGAATAGAATGGTGGTTGTGGAGAAGACAAAAAGGAGAAGACAGTCTCACATCAACTAGGCGTATCAATGGCTATGGAGATGCCCATCAATAGATATCAATGTGAGTGAATAGGGAATGCCATGCAACGGATGCACTAGTGCTATAAGTGTATGAAAGCTCAAAAGGAAACTAAGTGGGTGTGCATCCAACTCGCTTGCTCACGAAGACCTAGGGCATTTTGAGGAAGCCCATCATTGGAATATACAAGCCAAGTTCTATAATGAAAGATTCTCACTAGTATATGAAAGTGACAACATAGGAGACTCTCTATCATGAAGATCATGGTGCTACTTTGAAGCACAAGTGTGGAAAAAGGATAGTAGCATTGCCCCTTCTCTCTTTTTCTCTCATTTATTTTATTTTATTTAGGCCTTTCTTTTTTATGGCCTCATTATTTTTGTCCGGAGTCTCATTCTGACTTGTGGGGGAATCATAGTCTCCATCATCCTTTCCTCACATGGGACAATGCTCTAATAATGATGACCATCACACTTTTATTTACTTACAACTCAAGAATTACAACTCGATTCTTAGAACAAACTATGACTCTATGTGAATGCCTCCGGCGATGTACCGGGATGTGCAATGAATCAAGAGTGACATGTATGAAAGAATTATGAAGGTGGCTTTGCCACAAATACGATGTCAACTACATGATGATACAAAGCAATATGACAATGATAAAGCGTGTCATAATAAACAGAACGGTGGGAAGTTGCATGACAATATATCTTGGAATGGCCATGGAAATGCCATAATAGATAGTTATGGTGGATGTTTTGAGGAAGGTAAATGGTGGGTTTATGGTACCGGCGAAATATGCGCAGTACTAGAGAGGCTAACAACGGTGGAAGGGTGAGAGTGTGTATAATCCATGGACTCAATATTATTCATAAAGAACTCACATACTTATTGCAAAAATCTATTAGTTATCGAAACGAAGTACTATGTGCATGCTCCTAGGGGATAGATTGGTAGGAAAAGACCATCGCTCGTCCTCGACCGCCACTCATAAGGAAGACAATCAAAAAATAAATCATGCTCCGACCTCATCACATAACGGTTCACCATACGTGCATGCTACGGGAATCACAAACTTTAACACAAGTATCTCTCAAATTCACAACTACTCAACTAGCATGACTCTAATATCACCATCTTCATATGTCAAAACAATCATAAGGAATCAAACTTCTCATAGTATTAAATGCACTTTATATGAAAGTTTTTATTATACCCATCTTGGATGCCCATCATATTAGGACTAATTTTATAGCCAAAGCAAATTACCATGCTGTTCTAAAAGACTTTCAAAATAATATAAGTGAAGCATGAGAGATCAATAATTTCTATAAAGTAAAACCACCACCGTGCTCTAAAAAGATATAAGTGAAGCACTAGAGCAAAATTATCTAGCTCAAAAGATATAAGTGAAGCACATAGAGTATTCTAATAAATTCCGATTCATGCGTGTCTCTCCCAAAAGGTGTGCACAGCAAGGATGATTGTGGTAAACTAAAAAGCAAAGACTCAAATCATACAAGACGCTCCAAGCAAAACACATATCATGTGGTGAATAAAAACATAGCCTCAAGTAAAGTTACCGATAGACGATGACTAAAGAGGGGATGCCTTCCGGGGCATCCCCAAGCTTAGTTCTTTGGTTGTCCTTGAATTTTACCTTGGGGTGTGTCATGGGTTTGTCATGGCAGATGTCCTTGTGAAGGGACTTAGTCGTGGAGCCATCGCTACAGGTTATCTTAAAGGGGTTAAACCGGACAAGGGGACACGGGGAGTTTTATACTAGTTCGGCCCCTTCGAGGAAGGTAAAAGCCTACGTCTAGTTGTGATTGGTATTTCTAGGGTTTCGAAGGCCAGGGAGCGAATCCGCTTTGTCTGGCTCTCGAGTTGTTGTCTGTCCCTAAACCGTGGCCGGGTCGTCCCTTTATATACATAGGTTGACGCCCGCCGGGCTACAGAGTCCCAAAGCCGGATCATAACGTATCCGGTTCGATCTCTATTCTTCCTATCTTATAATACAAGTTTCATGACTAGGTCGGTTTGCATTTACAGGCCTTAACCCACCTTTGGGCCTTGGGCCTTCGTGAAGCACCATCATCCTTGCATCTTCCTAGGCTTTTAATCTTCAAAGAGTCAACTCGGCTACATAAGGCCGGTTTACCTCCAGTAGTAATATCCCCAACATTAGGCCCCAGATTGATTTGAACTTGTTCATGTCAATCTTCTATACTTTAGAAAAATTCCTCCCTCATCATCTTCACTTTGATCTTGTAAACCGCCGTGACGTCATACTTCCAGATTATAATAAACCGCCCCGACGTCATCCATCCGTTGATGTCGAAGATTACCTTCATTTAATGTGTATTCAGTCACCGAGGCGACACCTTTATTAACTTATCCATTGTTTGGGCTCCTCGATTCCCGCACTTGCCGTTTTATCGCTTCGCCTTATAAATAGGGGCAGAGGACCCCTTTCTTTTCTTTCCGCTACCCATTCATCTCTTCTTCCTCTCGACGACCCCGCACTCGAGCGCCGCCGTCATCTTCGAACCTCGCCTCTGCTTCGTCGTCAGCCGCTGCATCAACCTGTTCGCACCAGAGTTCCATAGCGCCCTTCCGCTGCTTCCGTGCTCGCAGTAAGTCCTTTCCCCCTTCTTTCCTAGATCCATTAGGGTTTCCTTGCTGTTCTTGAGGTTTGTCAGAGCTTATAGCGCTGTTCTTCCTTGTCCCGTAAATGAATGCTTCGTACTTATCATATCCCTTGCCATGATGAATCTTCTGTTACCCTCACAAATCCTTATACGCAAAAAACTGTTGCAGTCCTTCATAAACTATTTCATGTCTTACCCTTTTTAGGTTGAAATATTTTGCTTTTCTGTCTTATCTTAGATCCGAAATATTTATACATCTCTGTGGAATCTGTTTCTCCTCACACCATCATAAGCGGTTTAACTTTGCATAATCAATCTGTACCATTAGCCCTCTGATAAACCGGAGGAGCCCTTTACCTTCATAGTTGTACTCCGGTTTAACAATGTATGAATATTCCTGTCCTGGTATTGCCTTCTTCTTTTTTATTGCATTGGTCTCTGGTTTACGCCATTTCACATACCAGTATGTTTCTTACTCCCTTGTATCTTGCATATAATCATGCGTAATTTAGAAACTGGCCTTTCATTTTCAGCTTGTTTGTTTCGCAATGGCCAAACAATTCACTGCCTGCAACTGGGCTCGTTCCCGGGTTACTGAGACTCGGTTGAATGAGATGGTCAGCATCGGCTCCCTGCCTAAGAAAACTGAAATCAAATGGCGAGTTCCAGGAACAGAAAATCCTCCAACCCCAAGGCAGGGCGAGGTGGTGGTCTTTGTTGACCATATAGGCCGTGGCTTCAAACCGCCAGGGTTAAAGTTTTATCGAGATGTGCTTGCCAGCTTCCAACTTCATCCGCAAGATATTGGTCCCAACTCGGTTTCCAATTTATGCAACTTCCAGGTCTTCTGTGAAGTATATTTACAAGAAGAACCAACTACAGAACTGTTCCGGGATTTCTTTCACTTAAACCGGCGCACAGAGTTTGTAAATGGCCCGAACACAGAACTTGGTGGTGTCTCGATTCAAAAGCAGAAAGAAGTTGAATTTCCTCATGCCAAACATCATAGCCACCCAAAGGAATGGAACCAAACTTGGTTTTATTGCAGAGACACTTCGCTTGAAGATGAAAATCCCCTCCCCGGCTTTCGTGATCATAGACTATCCAACACTCACCCAATGCCACAACGCCTAAGCTCTTCAGAAAGGGCGAAATACGCTCCCAACTCGCCAAACTCCGGGCCTTTATGGCGAACGGTTTAACAGGCGTGGACTTTGTGCGCTATTGGATATCCTGGAGTATCTTGCCGCTAAGCCGGCGTCCCGGTTTAATGTGTGAATATACCGGTGAGGTTGACGACCCTGAATGCCATTGCAACATCCAATTATCTGAGGAAGAAGTCACTGAAGGTGTAAAGAAGATTCTGAATGAATCGGAACTGATCTGTAGTCAAACCGGTCTGAGTCCCTTCTATGCCAAGAACAAACCGCCTGCTGTAAGCATTATACTTCCCCTTCATATCTAATACTTTTAGCTTATGCAACCTGTAATCCTTCTTCTTTGTATGTAGGGTGATGACCCCTTCTGGAAACGGAAAACCGTAGAGAAAGCGGCAAAGCCGGCTGGAGACAAAGCGGTCAAGCCATCCCGCCCAAAAACCAAAGCCGTAAAACAGACGTCAAAACAGAAAACGGCTGACCAGATTAACATGGAGCTTGATGATGATACTGATGATCCAGAAGTTGAGGTAGAACTTGACTCACTTGGCTCTCTTTTCATGCATCTCATTAACAATGATCTTCCTCAGGAGGACGCAGAAGCTAGTCAAGCCGATGATGTAGAGGTAATTACACTTTCCTTCGGTTCAGACTCTATGCCAACACAAAAATCCCGCCAAGCAGTCCGGAAAGTAAGCTTTTCTCATCCTCTTGCTCACTTGGATCCAACATTTATTTTGAAGACTCGGCAGCATGAAGCTCGCCGGACAACCCGGCACAGTGGCCAACAGGTCACTTCAGCCGGTTTACCTGATACTCCGGTTCGGAAGCGCCGGTCTGAGGTCTCTCCTACTTCTGACCATTCTTACCCCAAGGCAGGTTATTTTCAGACAGCCTCTTAATCCATCTGATTCAAATTATCAGGTGACACCTCCTTCATCTTCTGGTGAATCGACAATAATTCAACTCCCCCCTTTGAAAATTGTGGTCGGGTAAGTTGTAAAAACCTTTCCTTTCAATGCGTCATAAATCCTTTGAATAGGATGTTAATCCTCTGTTATTCTGTTTGCAGGGCCAAAGCCAGACCCAGCAAGAAAGCTCGGACCACCAATCCACTCAAAGATCCGGTCGCCGAAAAAGAAGAACCAAGAGGTGAACCGGAAAGCCCTCATCCTGAAGCTGCTTTTGATAACCCACCCCTTGAAAGCCAAAATACTGATGAACCAGCAGACGCTGATCCTGCCGCGCCTGATGCTGAACCGGTGTAGGATCGAAAGTATGTCTAGAGGGGGGTGATTAGACTACTTGACCAAATAAAAACTTAACCTTTTCCCAATTTTAGTTCTTGGCAGATTTTAGCTATTTTAGGATAAGTCAAGCAATCATCACACAATTCAAGCAAGCATGCAAAGAGTATATTGGCAGCGGAAAGTAAAGCATGCAACTTGCAAGAATGTAAAGGGAAGGGTTTGGAGAATTCAAATGCTATTGGAGACACGGATGTTTTTCCCGTGGTTCGGATAGGTGGTGCTATCCTACATCCATGTTGATGGAGACTTCAACCCACGAAGGGTAACGGTTGCTCGAGTCCACACAGGGCTCCACCCAAGGGCAACGGTTGCGCGAGTCCACACAGGGCTCCACCCACGAAGGCTCCACGAAGAAGCAACCACCCACAAAGGGTCCACGAAGAAGCAACCTTGTCTATCCCACCATGGCCATCGCCCACGAAGGACTTGCCTCACTAGCGGTAGATCTTCACGAAGTAGGCGATCTCCTTGCCCTTACAAACTCCTCGGTTCAACTCCACAATCTTGTCGGAGGCTCCCAAGTGACACCTAGCCAATCTAGGAGAAACCACTCTCCAAGAAGTAACAAATGGTGTGTAGGTAATGAACTCCTTGCTCTTGTGCTTCAAATGATAGTCTCCCCAACACTCAACTCTCTCTCATAGGATTTGGATTTGGTGGAAAGAAGATTTGAGTGGAAAGCAACTTGGGAAGGCTAGAGATCAAGATTCATATGGTAGGAATGGAATGTCTTGGTCTCAACACATGAGTAGGTGGTTCTCTCTCAGAACATATGAGTTGGAATGGTGTGTGTGTTCTGATGGCTCTCTCATCGAATGAGAAGGAGGTGGATGGGTATATATAGCCTCCACACAAAATCCAACCGTTACACAGTTTTCCAATCTCGGTGGGACCGAATCAATAAACTCGGTCGGACCGAAAATGTAAACCTAGTAACCGTTAGTGATTTTCGGTGGGACTGACATGCAACTCGGTAGGACCGATATGGTTAGGGTTTGGGCATAACGTAATCTCGGTGAGACCGATTACACAAACTCGGTGAGACCGAATTTGGTAATTAGCTAACCAGAGAGTTGGTCAGGCAAACTCGGTGGGACCGATTTGCTCTTTCGGTGAGACCGAATGGAACTCGGTGAGACCAAAAAGTTACAAAGGGGAAACACTGAGTTTACATTGCAATCTCGGTGGGACCGATTCGCTCTTTCGGTGGGACCGAAAAGTTACGAAAGGGAAACAGAGAGTTTGCAACCCCATCTCGGTGAGACCGAGATCCTTATCGGTAGAACCGAATTGCTAGGGTTTGGCAGTGGCTAATGACAAGTGAAACTCGATGGCACCGGATAGGAAGAATCGGTAGGACCGAGTTTGGCTTAGGGTTTAGGTCATATGTGGATATGGGAAAGTAGTTGAGGATTTTGGAGCATATCATTAAGCACATGAAGCAAGAGGCTCATTAAGCAACACCTCATCCCTCCTTAATAGTATTGGCTTTTCCTAAAGACTCAATGTGATCTTGGATCACTAAAATATAAAATGAAGAGTCTTGAGCTTTTGAGCTTGAGCCAATCCTTTGTCCTTAGCATTTTGAGGGTTCCACTTTCACATCCATGCCATGCCAATCATTGAGCTTTCCTGAAATAATTATCTTGGAATAGTATTAGCTCAATGAGCTATATGTTGTTATGAATTACCAAAACCACCTAGGGATAGTTGCACTTTCAACCGGCAGAATCAAACCGGGCTAGTCCTGTGAAAGATGCTGAAATTCCAATATCATCAAGCAAAAACCCTGAAGGCCAAGGTGATGACGTTATTATTACTGGAATGGGCCACAGCTCTCCTGGCCATCCCATCATTTTGGCTCAACACAGTGCCAAAGAAGAGCAAGCTGCGAGGGAAAAAGGTAAATGGAGCAACGATTTATCAAGCTATGCTCATCTTAACGCTGATGAGCTTCATTCTGGCTTCTTGAACCATCTGCACTCAAACCGGGATTATGAAGCCGGTTTGGTGAACTTGATGAAAGAGCGATATGAGGTAAATTCCTCTCCCTTTGTTTATTGATTTATAGCTGAACTACTATCCCAAGTAGCCCCCAAGGGCCGTTTTATGATTATTAATCATAAACCGGGTCTTTGTAACACTTTAAGCTTCTCATCATTGATCCTTGCAATGGCAGGTCTCTAATAATAGATAAGACTCATCTTGAAATGATTAGATAACTTTCTGCAACATGGCCCCCAAAGGCCGGTTTAACTTGGTAAGTCAATCCGGTTTTTAATCCACACATCCGTTTTAGAACAAACGCACATTAGCCCCCAAGTGTCAAGGATAATGCTTGCATTATTCTGGAGACTTGTATAAAGTGTAGTACTTGAAAGCAAATAGGCATTAGCCCCAAGCATGAAGTGCATAACTTGTTATACGCTTTGTACTTAGCACATATATATGTTGTTTGTTTAATATACCTTCAACGTGGCAGGCTGAACTGAGAAGCAAAGATGCCCGAAATTCTGACTTGTAAGAGAATGTGAAGTCACAACAAGCCGAGGCTGAAAAAGCCAAAGAGGAGCTGACCCAGGCCCTGGCCGTGATGGAAAAGTTGAAAGAATCTTTCAACAAAGATCGTGCTGACTGGGAAACCGAGAAATCCGGTTTAACCAAAAGAGTTGTAGACGCCGAGGCAGCCCTGAAGCCAGTGGTTGATGAACTGGCCAGTTTGAAACGCCAAATCAATGCTATGACCTCTGCTATCTTTGGTAAGTGCCTGCTTATGTGTGTTGCGCAAGTCGATGAACCTTACAACTGACCAAAATGTTGATAAAATCTTTGGCCGGCACGCGGATCGCTCATCTCGGTACAGATATGCGGATGAAGCTCAAAGCGGCATACACATTGGTTGAATAGCTATACTCTGGGTCTCAGCGGGCTATTAGCACGGCAGCTTATAACAAACCGGCCCCAACTTTGATTAAAGAAATGCTTGAGAAGTTGGCCATGTTACCAGCCCGCATCGCCGAGTTGAAGAAAGCAGCTGCCAGAGCCGGAGCTTTAACTTCACTTATTCGAGCAAAAGCCTGGATTCCAGATCTTGAAGTAGAGGACATCATTAAAGGATACCCAGGAGTTAAAGAAGATGGTTCCAACTTTGATAATGATGATCTCCGGTGGCTGACCAAACAGATGCGGCCAGCGGCCAGCAAGTTGGCAGATGATACAGATTTGTCCCATTTTCAACCGTTTTACAATGCGGACGGGAAGAGGCAGCCGGCCGACATCCATGAAGTTGAAGAACTTGTGCCTCCGATTCATAAGCATACTTATGCACCTGATATTAACCCCTCCAATCTTATCCATGAAGAAGCAGTGTTTCAAGATTTAACTGGAATCGATTGGTCAACGGTTGATTTCCAGCGACTGGCGCGGGATGAAGAAGTGCCCACACCAACTGACCCTCATCCATCAAACCGTCCAGACGAAGCGTCCTGAACCGGTCGCGGGTTTACTGTCCACCTTGTGCCGATCTTATGAAAAACAATTATGCCATTGGAGCCGCTTTGAAGGCTTCTTGTAATAGGACAGCCAAAACTCCTTTATTTGCCATGCCATCGAGCATGTTTTGTAATGCCTCATGACAACTTGTGCCACCCTTTGGGATATATTTATGCATAACCCATGATGAGTTGTGTTCCTGGGTTCAACAACTTAAAAGTGTCTAGCGGTTTACCGGTAGACGGGTCAATATATCCAGGAAGTGTACAGGATATAGATGAAATAATCAAAGTGTTTGTACAAAAAACAATATACATAACATACCTCATTGGTTGACCACTGGTGTATACGGCAAAGGTGTTAATACCAATCCGGAACGTTGATAACCTTATCTCTGTATTGCCGGTTTATATATTAAACCGGACCGGGATAACTACCGGGCTTTCTTTATAACACCGGTGATTTAGTCAAACCAGACCGGGTCAATAAACACCGGTTTATAACTGATCATGTGCCAAAAACTTGTAGTTGAGAAGCAAGCCAGGTCAAGGACGCCGGTTTATCAAAAATACTTATGAACTTCAACAAATAAAACTCAAAAAGGAAAATATGCAAGGCTTTTTACGAGCTGCCAGGATCCAAATCGAGGCTTTTCATGGGCTGCCAGGCCTCTGAGTTAAACCATTTAACAAAGCCTTTTAAGATGGGCCTCCAATTAACCAATCATCGTTTTAACTTTGACAAGTTCAGGGTCTATAAAAGATTGACATGTCAAACGTTCGATGGGTCATACCAGGATTACCTGGACAGGAGTGGCTTACTTGATGAAGGCAGGTTAACCCGGGTTTTTAGGTGAATACACCAGGCTTCCAAGCTGTGGCTTGATAGCCAATTACAAGGGTCCTTTCAAACTCTTTGTTGCTTTGCACAAAGAGCCCCCAAGTAACTTTGTGAGATGTGCTCAGTGGGTGCCCATGTTTGAGTTTGTGCTTTGTGCAACACTCTCTTTGGCCCCACATAATTTCTTTTCTGGCTAAACGCCTATCAAGAGGTGTAGCTGTGGTGTGATAACAACCAAGCCCCCTAGTGATATCCCTTTGTCGTCTCAAACCGATCAAGAGGTGTAGCTATGGTTCAGATATGACCAAGCCCCCTAGTGATATTGTTTATATCCGTGCGGCTGTAGAGACCGGTTTAACAAAAACTCCAATTTGTCAGTAGAAACTCTTGTAAGCACACACATGATGTAAAAAGAACAGAGACCCCGCTTTAATGGAGGCCCTGGTTTATTATATAATATATACATCGTCATAAGTATGTGCATATGAAGAGCATATGGCTCAAGTATAGTAAGGCCGAAGAAGAGTTATGTTCCATGGTCGCTTGGTCTCCTCCTCTGATTGACGTGAGTCTTTATGCTCTCAAACATCAATGAGGTAGTAAGACCCATTGTGCATATTTTTGCTGACCACAAAGGGTCCTTCCCAAGGTGGGGATAACTTGTGCATATCAGTCTGATCCTGGATGAGCCGGAGCACCAAATCGCCTTCTTGAAAGGTTCTGGTTTTAACCCGGCGGCTGTGATAACGTCGGAGATCTTGTTGATAAATCGCCGATCGTGCTGCTGCAAGATCACGCTCTTCATCCAACAGGTCCAAAGAATCCTAACGTGCCTTCTCATTATCAGCTTCAGCATAAGTTGTTACACGAGGCGAATCGTGACGGATGTCACTAGGAAGAATGACCTCCGCTCCATAGACCATGAAGAATGGTGTGTAACCCGTGGACCTATTGGGTGTGGTGTTGATGCTCCATAATACAGAAGGTAGCTCCTCAACCCAACAACCCGGTGTCCGCTTTAAGGGAACCATAAGCCTGGGTTTGATACCCCGTAGAATCTCTTGATTTGCCCTCTCTGCTTGACCATTAGATTGGGGGTGAGCCACCGATGCTAGATCGAGCTGGATGTGCTCACGTTGACAAAATTCTTCCATCTCCCCCTTTGACAAGTTAGTACCATTATCTGTTATAATGTTGTGTGGAAAGCCAAACCGGAATATCACCTTCTTGATGAATTGAACCGCCGTGGCTGCATCACACTTGCTGACTGGCTCTGCCTCCACCCATTTGGTGAATTTATCAACTGCTACTAACAGGTGGGTCTTTTGTCCTTAGAGCGCTTAAAGGGTCCAACCATATCAAGCCCCCAAGTTGCAAACGGCCACGTAATTGGAATCATCCGCAACTCTTGAGCCGAAACGTGCGCATGGCGGGCGAATTTTTGACACCCGTCACATCTCTTGATTAAATCTTCCGCATCAGCATGCGCCGTCAACCAGTAAAAACCGTGGCGAAAAGCTTTAGCAACCAAAGATTTTGAACCAGCGTGGTGACCGCAATCCCCTTCATGGATTTCTCGCAAAATCTCACAACCTTCTTGAGGAGAAACACAATGCTGAATTGCTCCTGAAACGCTGTAGCGATGTAACTCCCCGTTGAGTATGGTCATGGACTTGGAACGCCGGATTATCTGTCGGGCCAACGTTTCGTCGTCTGGTAACTCGCCCCGGTTCATGTAAGCCAGATATGGGATTGTCCAATCCGGTATGGCATGCAGAGCTGCCACCAACTGAGCCTCCGGATCAAGAACAGCCAAATCTTCTTCGGTTGGCACCTTGACTGACGGATTATGCAACACATCAAGAAAGACATTGGGCGGGACCGGTTTACGCTGGGAACCAAGATGACTTAAAGCGTCCGCTGCTTCATTCTTCCGCCGGTCTATATGGTCCACCTGATAACCCTTAAAGTGACCAGCCACTATGTCCACCTCTCGCCGATATGCAGCCATGAGTGGGTCCTTAGAATCCCAAGTGCCAGACACCTGCTGAGCCACTAGATCTGAATCGCCGAAGCACTTAACCCGACTCAAATTCATCTCCTTAGCCATCCGAAGACCGTGGAGCAAAGCCTCATATTCAACTGCATTGTTAGTGCAAGGGAACATTAAATGGAGAACATAACAAAACTTGTCACCTCGTGGGGAAGTTAGTATGACTCCAGCCCCCGAGCCCTCCAACTGTCTGGACCCATCAAAATGAATAGTCCAATATGTATTATCTGGTTTCTCTTCAGGTGCATGTAACTCCGTCCAATCATTGATGAAGTCCACGAGTGCCTGGGATTTGCTCGCTGTGCGGGGTATATATTTGAGCCCGTGAGGTCCAAGTTCAATAGCCCACTTGGCAATCCGGCCAGTTGCTTCTCTGTTTTGAATGATGTCACCCAGAGGAGCTGAACTGACCACTATGATGGGATGGCCCTGGAAATAATGTTTAAGCTTCCGGCTTGCCATAAACACTCCATACACTAGCTTCTGCCAATGCGAATACCTCTACTTTGACTCAATGAGCACCTCGCTGATATAATAAACCGGCCGTTGAACCGAATATTCCTTGCCAAGCTCCTTGCGCTCTACCACAATGGCTACGCTAACAGCCCGGGCATTAGCAGCCACATATAATAATAATGGCTCTTTATCGATCGGCGCTGCAAGCACGGGCGGTTCAGCTAGCTGCCTCTTCAGATCCTCGAATGCTTTATCAGCTGCCTCACTCCAGACAAAGTTATCTATTTTCTTGAGCATCTGATATAAGGGGATGGCCTTCTCTCCAAGGCGACTGATAAACGGGCTCAAGGCTGTAATCCGGCCGGCCAGACGTTGAACATCGTTGATACATGCCAGTTTAGCCAAGGATGTAATTGCTGCAATTTTTTCCGGATTAGCCTCAATGCCTCTGTTTGACACCAAAAAACCCAAGAGCTTGCCTGTCGGGACACCAAAAACACACTTCTCCGAATTAAGCGTCATCTTGTAGATCCGGAGATTGTCAAAGGTTTCTCTTAAATCATCTATCAATGTTTCCTCCTTTCTGGACTTTACCACAATATCATCCACATATGCATGAACATTGCGCCCAATTTTTTTATGAGGGCAATTCTGAACACATTGCTGGTAAGTTGCCTGGGCACTCTTGAGTCCAAAAGGCATGGAAACATAGCAGAAGGCTCCAAAGGGAGTTATGAAAGTTGTCTTCTCCTGGTCCTTAACCGCCATTTTTATCTGATGATAATCAGAGTAAGCATCCAGAAAACACAAACGGTCACAACCAGCCGTAGCATCAATTATCTGATCAATGCGAGGGAGAGCAAAGGGGTCTACAGGGCAAGCCTTGTTTAAATCTGTGTAATCCACACACATGCGCCAAGTGTCGTTTTTCTTAACAACCAGCACTGGGTTAGCCAACCACTCTGGATGAAAAACCTCTACAATAAACCCTACGGCCAACAGACGGGCTACCTCTTCATCGATACCCTTACGTCTTTCTTCATTGAAGCGGCGGAGGAACTGCCAGACTGGTTTAAACTTAGGATCAATGTTGAGTGTGTTCTCAGCGAGTTCCCTCGGTACACCTGGCATGTCAGAAGGTTTCCATGCAAAGATGTCCCGATTCTCACGGATGAACTCGATGAGCGCGCTTTCCTATTTGGGATCCAGGTTAGCGCTGATGTTGAACTGTTTGGATGAATCGCCAGGAACAAAGTCAACCATCTTAGTATCTGTAGCCGATTTGAACTTCAACGCCGGATCATGTTCTGTAGTCGGCTTTTTCAAAGAGGTCATGTCTGCCGGGTCAACTTTCTCCTTATAGAATTTCAACTCTTCCGTGGCACAAACCGACTCAGCATAAGCCGCATCACCTTCCTCACACTCCAAAGCAACCTTTCTGTTTCCATGTACTGTGATAGTCCCCTTATGACCGGGCATTTTAAGCTGTAGATAAACATAACACGGCCTCGCCATGATAGTCCCCAAACAAGGCATGGTACGGACTTTTGATCTTTATGACCTCAAATGTCAATGTTTCTGACCTTGAATCATAGTCATCTCCAAAAGCTACCTCTAAGGCTATCTTGCCAACAGGATATGAAGACTTACCAGGCACCACACCATGAAAGACCATATTTGACGGTTTAAGATTCTTATCTGTCAACCCCATACGACGGAATGTATCATAATATAAAATGTTGATACTACTTCGCCTATCCATGAGTACTTTGGTAAACTTGTATCCCCCAACTTGAGGGGCTACCACCAGGGCCAAGTGACCTGAATTATCAACCCGGGGTGGGTGATCCTCTCTACTCCACAAAATAGGTTGCTCAGACCAGCGTAAATACTGAGGTACTGCCAGTTCAACAGAGTTTACTGCCCTTTTGTGAAGCTTTTGATCATGTTTACACAAACTAGTAGTGAAGACATGATATTGCCCATTGTTTAGCTGTTTGGGATCGCTCTAATAACCCGACTGCTGCTGCTGATTCCCCTGATGGTTGTAACCTCCCTGGTTGCCTTGGTGCCCTTGATTGACATGTCCGGTTTGGTTGCCTTGAAACCCTAAACCGGAACCACCACCTCCATAGCCCGGCCCATGGAAACCTCCTCCTGAACCACCGGGCGGGTTGTTGTCATACTGGAACATATTGGAATTCTTGAAATCCCGCATGATATAACAGTCCTTCCAAAGATGTGATGCCGGCTTCTCCTTTGATCCATGCTTTGGACAGGGCTGATTTAACAGGCGCTCCAAATTGGGGCCTGAACCCTCTGCCCCTCTGGGGCTGCTTGCCCTTACGGCGCTGGCCATTCTCCTGTGCATTGGTGTTAGCAACAAAGTCCACGCTGCTGTCGGCCTTGCGCTTACCGTCGTTTCCGTGGCCTGCCGGATTATGCTGCTGACCCTTGGCATTGTCGTTCTTCTTACCTTTCCCCGGTTTATCCTCCTCTGAGTCCGGGTCCTTGGTATTATCTGAATCGGCGTATTTAACCAAAGCGTCCATGAGCGTTGACATATCATTGCAGTGACCTTTGAGTCTTCCCAACTTCTGTTTGAGTGGTAAGAAACGGCAATTGCCCTCTAATGTTAACACTGCAGTGTCTGCATTGATACGATCTGATGAATGCAAAATCGCTGAGACTCGTTTGACCCAATGGGTCGTCGACTCCCCTTCCTCTTGGACACAAGCGGCCAGATCCATGATTGACATCGGCTGCTTACAAGTATCTTTGAAGTTCTGGATAAACCGGTGCTTTAACTCAGCCCATGATTCGACAGAATTGGTTGGTAAGCTCTTCAACCAAGTGCGAGCTATTCCTTCCAACATCATGGTGAAATATTTAGCACACACTGCCTCATCCACATCTAACATCTCCATTGCCATCTCATAGCTCTCCACCCACGCCTCTGGTTGCAAATCGGCGGTGTAATTTGGTACCTTACGAGGTCCCTTGAAATCCTTGGGCAGTCTCACATTACGCAGAGCGGGGGTGAGACACGGCACCCCTAAGGAACTGAACACCACACCTGGCTCCACTGAGGCCGTAGGGTGAACCGGAGTATGTTGTCGTGCTCCGTGTCGAGCTGCCAACTCGGCCTCCCGACATGCGCGGCCATGGTCCACAACATCCTGCGCATTAGCGCCTCCCCTTGCCGAGTTGTTTCCTCATGGTGAATTTCGGCGACGTGCACTACTGGACACGGCCGGTTCGTCCTCCACGTGTCTGCTATAGCTCCGGCTTGGACGGGGAGTGGAATGAATCCTCTCACGACTGTGTGAATACACATGCTGTTGATTTAGTGATGTTTGAAGGAGATCCCTGGCCCGACGTGCTTCCACTGCAACTGGTGACTCGTCGTCGGTTGGGAGGGCCGCTAGGCGTGAAGCGGCAGCCACAATGTTGTACAACGGGTTGGAATAATGCCCAGGAGGTGTTGGTACATACTGTGGCACAACGTTGTTCTAGCGAGGTGGGTCCATCGTGCGCGGTTGAACCGGCGCCCTTGTTCCCGGCGCCTCCGCCCGGTTTAGTATGGGTTGGTTACCAGCTCCTGCTCCTGGTGTGTTGAAGAGATTCTGCGGCTCATAAACCGACGGGAGACGCGATCGGTACCTTCTTCTCATGACTTCCTCTGAAGCATTCTGATCCAGCCTAATCCGGTAGGCCTGTGCTTCCAATTCAGCCCGCTCTGTAGCCATCCTAGCATTCTCTGTCACCAGGTCCGCTTTAGCCTGGGCTATCTGATCTTTCACTTTTGCAATCTCCGCATTATGCTGATCCCTGGCTGCTGCATCCACCTCTGCGGCCATCAACGTTGCCAAAGCGTCGAACAAATCAGACATGACTTGGGCTGGAGGCGGCGCTGAGCTTCCTGCCCCTGCTGGTGTGGCCGTTGTTGAACCGGATAGCATTGCTGCGGCGGTAGATGAATGAGGCGCTGATTGTGTGCCGGCCATGAAGATGGCGGCCCAGTTTGGCACATCAGGGGAATCCGGAATACTGTTGCCCTCGGATCCTTCATCAATCCGGTCATCCTGCAACTGGTAAAGTGATTCGGTCTCTCCAGAAGATTCATCATCAGAATAGACCACGGTCTCTCCATCGGACACCGGCCCGTCCTCGTACCTCGATCCATGGATGACACCCACGAGAACATGCCTTGCCTCGGGCTGAACCGGCAAAGAACTTGCACGCCGAGCCGTTTCGATGATGTCGGTGCAGATGTCCGGCTCAGGGGCCGATGAAGACGTGAATCCCACCAAAGGGGACCCGGTACCCGTATTCGATTGAATCGGCCTCGGGAATCCATCTTGCGTTGTCGATGTAGATCTTGCCGCGACGACTCTTCGTCATCCGGCCCACAGCGTATCCCTTAAGTCCATCGAAGCTGCCCTTCAAGAACTCAAAACCATCGTGCGACAGCCCCATGGTGGGCGCCAACTGTCATGGGTTTGTCACGGCAGATGTCCTTGTGAAGGGATTTAGTCGTGGAGCCATCGCTACGGGTTAGCTTAAAGGGGTTAAACCGGACAAGGGGACACGGGGAGTTTTATACTAGTTCGGCCCCTTCGAGGAAGGTAAAAGCCTACGTCTAGTTGTGATTGGTATTGCTAGGGTTTTGAAGGCCAGGGAGCGAATCCGCTTTGTCTGCTCTCGAGTTGTTGTCTGTCCCTAAACCGCGGCCGGGTCGTCCCTTTATATACATAGGTTGACGCCCGCCGGGCTACAGAGTCCCAAAGCCAGATCATAACGTATCCGGTTCGATCTCTATTCTTCCTATCTTATAATACAAGTTTCATGACTAGGTCGGTTTACATTTACAGGCCTTAACCTGCCTTGGGCCTTGGGCCTTCGTGAAGCGCCATCATCCTTGCATCTTCCTGGGCTTTTAATCTTCAAAGAGTCAACCCGGCTACATAAGGCCGGTTTACCTCCAGTAGTAATATCCCCAACAGGGTGCCTTGGGCATCCCCAGCCTGAGGCTCTTGCCACTCCTTACTCCAAAATCCATCAAATCTTTACCCAAAAACTTGAAAGCTTCACAACACAAAACTTCAACAGAAAATCTCATGAGCTCCGTTAGTATAAGAAAATAAACCACCACTTTAAGGTACTGTAATGAACTCATTCTTTATTTATATTGGATTTAAACCTACTGTATTCCAACTTATCTATGGTTCATACCCCACCCCCCCCACCCCGATACTACTCATAGATTCATCAAAATAAGCAAACAACACACGAAAAACAGAATCTGTCAAAAACAGAACAATCTGTAGCAATCTGGAGATTTCGAATACTTCTGTAACTCCAAAAACTCTGAAAAATTAGGATGACCAGGATAAAAAGTATATTGATCTATTGCAGTTAGAATTGGTATTTTATCGCTCCCTGGTAAAAACTGATAATTATTTTCGTGAGCGCATACTTTCTATTTTTATCAGCAAGACCAAACAACAATCACCCAAGAAGATCCTAAAGGCTTTACTTGACCCAAACACTAATTAAAACATAAAAACACAATCATAACAGAAGCTAGATGAATTATTATTCCTAAATAGTAACAAAAATCAAAGAACAAAAATAAAATTGGGTTGTCTCCCAACAAGCGCTATCTTTTAACGCCCCTAGCTAGGCATTGGTAATTTTAATGATGCTCACATGAAACATAGCAATTGAAACACAAAGAGAGCATCATATATCATGTGAAACACATATCTAAGTCTAACATACTTCCTATGCATAGGCATCTTATAGGCAAACAAATTATCATAGCAAGCAAAAACTAGCATATGCAAGGAAGAGCAAAGAAACAATAGCAATCTCAACATAACGAGAGGTAATTTAGCAACATGAAAATTTCTACAACCATATCTACCTCTCTCATAATAATTACATGTAGGATCATAATCAATTTCAACAATATAACTATCACATAAAATTTTCTCTTCATGATCCACATGCACGCAAATTTGACACTCTTCTGAAATAGTGGGATTATCATAAAATAAAGTCATGACCTCTCTGAACCCACTTTTATCAAAAACTTCATAAGATTGAATATTATCCAAATATGTGGGATCTAAAGTTGACACTCTTCCAAACCCACTTTCAGTATTATTGCAAACATTATTATCAATCTCATATTCATCATGGGGCTTAAATAAATTTTCAAGATCATAAGAAGAATCACCCCTATCATGATCATTGCAACAAGTAGTAGACATAGCAAAATTAGCACCCCCAAGCTTAGGGTTTTGCATATTATTAGCACAATTGATATTAATAGAATTTATAATAACATCATTGCAATCATGCTTTTTATTCAAAGATCTATCATGAATCACTTCATAAAGCACTTCATCACCATATTCAGATTCACGAATTTCAAGCAAAACTTCATAAAGATAATCTAGTGCACTCAACTCACTAGCAATTGGTTCGACATAATTGGATCTCTTAAAAAGATTAGCAAGCGGATGAGGATCCATAAGTTTTGGTACTGATTTGCAATAAACACACAATTATACCAAGCAAACGAGCAAACAATCCAAGTAAGACATAAGGGCAAACGAAAAGACAAACGAATGAGAGGCGAAGAAAAGGCAAAGGTTTTCGAAAACCGTTTTAGAAATGGGGGAGAGGAAAACGAGAGGCGAATGGCAAATAATGTAATGCGAGGGAGAAGAGTTTATGATGAGTACTTGGTATGTCTTGACTTGGCATGGATCTCCCCGGCAACGGCACGAGAAATCCTTCTTGCTACCTCTTGAGCATGTGTTGGTTTTCTCTTGAAGAGGAGAAGGTGATGCAGCAAATTAGCGTAAGTATTTCCCTCAGTTTTGAGAACCAAGGTATCAATCCAGTAGGAGATAACGCACAAGTCACATAGTACCTGCACAAACAATCAAGAACCTTGCAACCAACACGATAAAGGGGTTGTCAATCCCTTCATGGTCACTCACAAAAGTGAGATCTAATAAAGATAGTAATGTAAATATTTTTGGTATTTTTGTTGTATAGATTGGAAATTAAAGATTGCAAAATAGTAAACGAGATGCGATGTAAATAAAAGAGATGCAATATAATAAGAAAGAGACCCGGGGGCCATAGGTTTCACTAGTGGCTTCTCTCAAGATAGCATGTATTATGGTGGGTCTGAAGGAAATATGCCCTAGAGGCAATAATAAAGTTATTATTTATTTCCTTATATCATGATAAATGTTTATTATTCATACTAGAATTGTATTAACCGGAACTTAGTACATGTGTGAATACATAGACAAACAAAGTGTCACTAGTATGCCTCTACTTGATTAGCTCATTCAATCAAAGATGGTTAAGTTTCCTCACCATAGACATGAGTTGTCATTTGATTAATGTGATCACATCATTAGAGAATGATGTGATTTACTTGACCCATTCCGTTAGCTTAGCACAATGATCATTTAGTTTGTTGCTACTGCTTTCTTCATGACTTATACATGTTCCTCAGACTATGAGATTATGCAACTCCCGAATACCGAAGGAACACTTTTGTGCTACCAAACGTCACAACATAACTGGTTGATTATAAAGGTGCTCTATAGGTGTCCTCGATGGTACTTGTTAAGTTGGCATAGATCGAGATTAGGATTTGTCACTCCATTTGTCAGAGAGGTATCTCTGGGCCCTCTCGGTAATGCACATCACTATAAGCCTTGCAAGCAATGTGACTAATGAGTTAGTTACGGGATGATGCATTACAGAACGAGTAAAGAGACTTGCCGGTAACGAGATTGAACTAGGTATTGAGATACCGACGATCGAATCTCGGGCAAGTAACATACCGATGACAAAGGGAACAACGTATGTTGTTATGCGGTTTGACCGATAAAGATCTTTGTAGAATATGCAAGAGCCAATATGAGCATCCAGGTTCCGCTATTGGTTATTGACCGGAGACGTGTCTTGGTCATGTCTACATAGTTCTCGAACCCGTAGGGTCCGCACACTTAACGTTATGTGATGATTTGTATTATGAGTTTATGTGACTTGATGTACCGAAGGTTGTTTGGAGTCCTGGATGAGATCACAAACATGACGAGGAGTCTCGAAATGATCGAGCCGTAAAGATCGATGTATTGGAAGGCTATATTCGGACATCAAAAAGGTTCGGAGTGATCCGGGTATTTTTCGGAGTACCGGAGGAGTTACGGGAATACGGGAGTACATATGGGCCTTAGTGGGCTTTAAGGGAAAAAGAGGAGAAGCCACGAGGGCTGGCCGCGCGCCCCCCATGGGCCTAGTCCGAATTGGACTAGGGGAGGGGATGCGCCCCCTCTTTCCTTCTCCTCCCCTTCTCCTTCCTCCCCCATCCTAGTAGGGGACTAGGAAAGGAGGAATCCTACTCCTACTAGGAGGAGGATTCCTCCCCCCTTTGGCGCGCCTAGAGAGGCAGACCGGCCTCCCCTCCCTCCTTTATATACGTGGGGAGGGGGCACCCTAGAACACAGAAGTTGATAATTGATATCTTAGCTGTGTGCGGTGCCCCCCTCCACCATAATCCACCTCGGTCATATCATAGCAGTGCTTAGGAGAAGCCCTGTTCTGGTAGCATCATCATCACCGTCATCACACCATCGTGATGACGGAACTCTCCCTCGAAGATCTGCTGGATCAGAGTTCATGGGACGTCACCGAGCTGAACGTGTGCTGAACTCGGACGTGCCATGCGTTCGGTACTTGGATCGGTCGGATCGTGAAGACGTACGACTACATCAAATGCGTTCTCATAACGCTTCCGCTTACGGTCTACGAGGGTACGTGGACGAAACTCTCCCCTCTCATTGCTATGCATCACCATGATCTTGCGTGTGCGTAGGATTTTTTTTTTGAAATTACTATGTTCCCCAACAGTGGCATCCGAGCCAGGTTTATGCGTAGGTGTTATATGCACGAGTAGAACACAAAGGAGTCGCGGGCGTGGGTATATATATATTGCTTGCCGTCACTAGTTGATTCTTGATTCAGCGGTATTATTGGATGAAGTGGCTCAGACCGACATTACGCGTATGCTTACGCGAGACTGGTTCTACCGACGTGCTTAGCACACAGGTGGCTAGTGGGTGTCTGTTTCTCCAACTTTAGTTGAATCGGATTCAATGAACAGGGTTCTTTCTGAAGATCAAAAAGCAATCACTATACCGCGTTGTGGTTTTTGATGCGTAGGTAAGAACGGCTCTTGCTCAGCCCGTAGCAGCCACGTAAAACTTGCAACGACAAAGTAGAGGGTGTCTAACTTGTTTTTGCAGGGCATGCTGTGATGTGATATGGTCAAGACATGATGAAATATAAATTGTTGTATGAGATGATCATGTTTTGTTAAAGTTATCGGCAACTGGTAGGAGCCTTATGGTTGTCTCTTTATTGCATAAGATGCAAGTGCCATGTAATTGCTTTACTTTATTGCTATGCGATAGCAATAGTTGCAAAAGCAATAACTGGTGAGACGACCATGTGACGATGCGTTGATAAAAGATCAAGATGATGGAGATCATGGTGTCATGCCGGTAACAATGGAGATCATAACAGTACTTCGGAGATGGAGATCAAAGGCACAAGATGATGATGGCCATATCATGTCACATATTTTTGATTGCATGTGATGTTTATCTTTTATACATCTTATTTTGCTTAGTTCGGTGGTAGCTTTATAAGATGATCCCTTACTAAAATTTCAAGGTATAAGTGTTCTCCCTGAGTATGCACCGTTGCGACAGTTCTTCGTGCCGAGACACCACGTGATGATCGGGTGTGATAAGCTCTATGTTCACATACAACGGGTGCAAGCCAGTTTTGCACACGCAAAATACTCGGGTTAAACTTGACGAGCCTAGCATATGCATATATGGCCTCGGAACACTGGATACCGAAAGGTCGAGCGTGAATCATATAGTAGATATGATCAACATAGTGATGTTCACCATTGAAAACTACTCCATCTCACGTGATGATCGGACAAGGTTTAGTTGATTTTGATCATGTGATCATTTAGATGACTAGAGGGATGTCTATCTAAGTGGGAGTTCTTAAGTAATATGATTAATTGAACTTTAATTTATCATGAACTTAGTCCTGATAGTACTTGCATATCTATGTTGTAGATCAATTGCTTGCGATGTAGCTCCCCGTTTATTTTTGATATGTTCCTAGAGAAAAACTATGTTGAAAGATGTTAGTAGCAATGAAGCGGATTGGATCCGTGATCTGAGGATTATCCTCATTGTTGCACGGAAGAATTATGTCCTTGATGCACCGCTAGGTGACAGATCGATTGCAGGAGCAGATGCAGACGTTATGAACGTTTGGCGAGTTCGATATGATGACTACTTGATAGTTTAGTGTACCATGCTTTACAGCTTAGAATCGGGGCTTCAAAGACGTTTTGAACGCCACAGAGCATATGAGATGTTCCAAGAGTTGAAATTAGTATTTCAGACTCATTCCCATATCGAAAGGTATGAGACCTTTGACAAGCACTTTGCCTACAAGATGGAGGAGAATAGCTGAGCTAGTGAGCATGTGCTCAGAATGTCTGAGTACTACAATCACTTGAATCAAGTGGGAGTTAATCTTCCAGATAAGATAGTGATTGATAGAGTTCTCTAGTCACTATCACCAAGTTACAAGAACTTCGTGATGAACTATAATATGCAAGGGATAACGGAAACGATTCCCAAGCTCTTCATGATGTGGAAATCGACGAAGGTAGAAATCAAGAAAAGCATCAAGTGTTGATGGTTGACAAGACCACTAGTTTCAAGAAAAGGGCAAAGGGAAGAAGGGGAACTTCAAGAAGAACGGCAAGCAAGTTGCTGCTCAAGTGAAGAAGCCCAAGTCTAGACCTAAGCCTGAAACTAAGTGCTTCTACTGCAAAGGGACTGGTCACTGGAAGCAGAACTACCCCAAGTATTTGGTGGATAAGAAGGATGGCAAAGTGAACAAAGGTATATTTGATATACATGTTATTAATGTGTACTTTACTAGTGTTTATAGCAACCCCTCAGTATTTGATACTAGTTCAGTTGCTGAGATTAGTAACTCGACACGTTAGTTGCAGAATGAACATAGACTAGTTAAGGGTGAAGTGACGATGTGCGTTGGAAGTGGTTCCAAGATTGATATGATCATCATCGCACACTCCCTGTATTTTCGGGATTAGTGTTGAACCTAAATAAATGTTATTTGGTGTTTGCGTTAAGCATGAATATGATTTGATCATGTTTATTGCAATATAGTTATTCATTTAAAGTCAGAGAATAATTGTTGTTCTGTTTACATGAATAAAACCTTCAATGGTCATACACCCAAGGTGAATGGTTTATTGAATCTCAATCACAGTGATACACATATTCATAATATTGAAGCCAAAATATGCAAAGTTAATAATGATAGTGCAACTTATTTGTGGCACTGCCGTTTAGGTCATATTGGTGTAAAGCGCATGAAGAAAATCCATGCTGATGGGCTTTTGGAATCACTTGATTATGAATCAGTTGATGCTTGTGAACCATGCGTCATGGGCAAGATGACTAAGACTCCGTTCTCCGGAACAATGGAGCAAGCAACAGACTTGTTGGAAATAATACATACTGATGTATGCAGTCTGGTGAGTGTTGAGGCTCGTGGCAGGTATCATTATTTTCTGACATTCACAGATGATTTGAGTAAGATATGGGTATATCTTCTTGATGAAACATAAATCTGAAACAATTGAAAAGTTCAAATAATTCAGAGTGAAGTGGAAAATCATCATAACAAGAAAATAAAGTTTCTACGATCTGATCGTGGAGAATATTTGAGTTACTAGTTTGGTCTTCATTTGAAACAATGCGGAATAGTTTGGCAACTCACGCCACCTGGAACACCACAACATAATGGTGTGTTCGAACATCGTAACCGTATTTTATTAGATATGGTGCAATCTATGATGTCTCTTACCGATTTACCACTATCATTTTGGGGTTATGCATTAGAGACAGCTGCATTCACGTTAAATAGGGCACCATCTAAATCCGTTGAGACGACACCGTATGAATTGTGGTTTAGCAAGAAACCTAAGCTATCATTTCTTAAAGTTTAGGGTTGTGATGATTATATGAAAAAGTTTCATCCTGATAAGCACAAACCTAAATCGGAAAAGTGCGTCTTCATAGGATACCCAAAAGAAATTGTTGGATACACCTTCTATCATAGATCCGAAAGGCAATATCTTTGTTGCCAAAGAGTGGATCCTTTCTAGAGAAGAAGTTTCTCTCAAAATAAGTGAGTGGGAGGAATGTAGAACTTGATGAGGTAATTGTACCTTCTCCCGAATTGGAAAGTAGTTCTTCACAGAAATCAGTTCTAGTGATCTCTACCCCAATTAGTGAGGAAGCTAATGATGATGATCATGAAACTTCAGATCAAGTTACTACCGAACCTCGTAGGACAACCAGAGTATGGTCCGCACCAGAGTGGTACGCTAATCCATTCTGGAAATCGTGTTACTAGACCATGATGAACCTACGAACTATGAGGAGCGATGATGAGCCCAAATTCCGCAAAATGGCTTGAGGCCATGAAATCTGAGATGGGATCCATGTATGAGAAGAAAGTATGGACTTTGATTGACTTGCTCGATGATCGGTGAGTCATCGAGAATAAATGGATCTTCAGGAGGAAGACGGACACTGATAGTAGTGTTACTATCTAGAAAGCTCGAATTGTCGCAAAATGTTTTCGACAAGTTCAAGATGTTAACTACGATGAAATTTTCTCACTCGTATCGATGCTTAAAAGTCTGTCTGAATCATGTTAGCAGTTGCCGCATTTTATGAAATCTGGCAAATGGATGTCAAAACTGCATTCCTTTATGGATTTCTTAAAAAAGAAGTTGTATATGACGCAACCAGAAGGTTTTGTCGATACTAAAGGTGCTAACAAAGTGAGCAAGCTCCAGCGATCCATCTATGGACTAGTGCAAGCATCTCGGAGTTGGAATATATGCTTTGATAAAGTGATCAAAGCATATGGTTTTAAACAAACTTGCGGTGAAGCCTGTATTTACAAGAAAGTGAGTGGGAGCACTACATCATTTCTGATAAGTATATGTGAATAACATATTGTTGATCGGAAATAATGTAGAATTTTCTGGAAAGCATAAAGGAGTGTTTGAAAAGAGTTTTTCAAATAAAGACCTTGATGAAGCTACTTACATATTGAGCATCAAGATCTATAAAGATAGATCAAGACGCTTGATATATTTTCAATGAGTACATACCTTGACAAGATTTTGAAGTAGTTGAAAATGGAACAGTAAAAGAAGGAGTTCTTGCCTATGTTGCAAGGTGTGAACTTGAGTAAAGACTCAAAACCTGACCATAGCAGAAAATAGAAAGAGAATGAAAAGTCATTCCCTATGCCTCAGTCATAGGTTCTATAAAGTATGCTATGCTGTTTACCAATCATATTGTATACTTTAGCATGATTCTGGCAAGGGGGTACAATAGTGATCTAGGAGTAGATCACTGGACAGTGGTCAAAATTATCCTTAGAGGACTAAGGAAATATTTCTCGGTTATGGAGGTGATAAAAGAGTTCGTCGTAAAGAGTTACGTCGATGCAAGCTTTTTACATAGATCTAGATGACTCTAAGTCTCGATCTGGATACATATTGAAAGTGGGAGCAATTAGCTAGAGTAGCTCCGTCCAGAGCATTGTAGACATAGAAATTTGCGAAATACATACGGATCTGAATGTTGCAGCCCCGTAGACTAAACTTCTCTCACAAGCAAAACAAGATCACTCTTTAGGTGTTAATCACATAGCTATGTGAACTAGATTATCGACTCTAGTAAACCCTTTGGGTATTAGTCACATGGAGATGTGAACTAATCACATAAAGATGTGAACTAGATTATTGACTCTAGTGCAAGTGGGAGACTGAAGGAAATATGCCCTAGAAGCAATAATAAAGTTATTATTTATTTCCTTATATCATGATAAATGTTTATTATTCATGCTAGAATTGTATTAACCGGAAACTTAGTACATGTGTGAATACATAGACAAACAGAGTGTCCCTAGTATGCCTCTACTTGACTAGCTCGTTGAATCAAAGATGGTTAAGTTTTCTATCCATAGACATGAGTTGTCATTTGATTAACGGGGTCACATCATTAGAGAATGATGTGATTGACTTGACCCATTCCGTTAGCTTAGCACAATGATCGTTTAGTTTGTTGCTACTGCTTTCTTCATGACTTATACATGTTCCTCAGACTATGAGATTATGCAACTCCCGAATACCCGAGGAACACTTTGTGTGTTACCAAACGTCACAACGTAACTGGGTGATTATAAAGGTGCTCTACAGGTGTCTCCGATGGTACTTGTTGAGTTGGCATAAATCGTGATTAGGATTTGTCACTCCGATTGTCGAAGAGGTATCTCTGGGCCCTCTCGGTAATGCACATCACTATAAGTCTTGCAAGCAATGTGACTAATGAGTTAGTTGCGGGATGATGCATTATAGAACGAGTAAAGAGACTTGCCGGTAACGAGATTAAACTAGGTATTGAGATACCGACGATCGAATCTCGGGCAAGTAACATACCGATGACAAACGGAACAACGTATGTTGTTATGCGGTTTGACCGATAAAGATCTTCGTAGAATATGTAGGAGCCAATATGAGCATCCAGGTTCCGCTACTGGTTATTGATCGGAGACGTGTCTCGCCAATATGAAGAAGAAAATAAAAAATAGAAGTTTTGGCATTTTAATGTAAATGCCTTAAACGTAGTATGAATTTGCTGCATTGATATTTCACCCTTGAAGAAGGAAAACAATGAAATAAAACTAAATCAAAATCAAAATAATAAAGTTTTCTAAGGAAAAGGAATTAGTGCCATTGGTATTAAGAAGAAAGAAAATGAAAAACAATGACAAAATTTGAACACAATTTAAACAATTTTTTGTATTTTTAATCATATGCAAGAACATGCATATAATAGTGGTATTTTCGCAGAAAAAAAGTGTCATAAGATGGAATGAATTATTGGCATTGGTATCACCACTAAATTAGAAAAAAGTTAAAATAATAACTACAACAAAAGTCAAAATAATGAAGTTTTCAAAGGAAGAATGAATTAGTGGCATTGATATTACACTTTAGGAAGAAAAATACAGATAATAACCACGTAATTTACATAGAAATTATGCTTTTCATAACATGCAAGAATAAACATATAATATTGGAATGACGCCAAAATAGATTTCCAAGTAAGAATGAGTTAGTGGCATTTGTCTCACACTTAAATAAGAAATAAAATAAAATATTAACTAAAACAGAACCAAAATAATAAAATAAATTCTAATAAAAAACTGAATTGCTGGCATTAGTATTACCCACTAGGAGGAGGGAAAAGAATAAAAACTAACAAAACAAAAAATGACAAAATTTGCACACATATTGTATTGTAATGACAAGGCCGCGTAAAATAATCAGCCTAAGAAATAATTCAGGGGCGAGTCGCATGAAACAACACAAGAAAAAACCCTGCATGGATCTTGACAAAAGAATCTTTTTGCAGGGGGTCATGACAAAAGAATCAATGATGGGTAGATCGACTTATCCAAATTCTAAAGGGTGTGTCTAACTCCCGCACCGTTGGAATTTAGAAGAGGATTTGTAAATATTTTTTCTTTAGTTAATCAAGTAGCGTAGGAGTTAGACGAGACTTTGGCAATTCTCATTCTCAATTAGCTAAAGTTACTTTATTCAATCATGCATCTTATCCAAAAAAATTCCTCAAGTTTCAAACTGGCTTCTGTACCACAAACCACTAAGGCCAACTTCACCGCGCGACCCTATTCTGTCCGCCCCCGTCCGTTTGGGGTAAAGGGACAAACGAGACTGCCCAGCGCGCGGGCGTAAACGGACTTCTGTCCGCTTTGTGTCCGCTTTCGACCCATCCCGGCCCAAGTTGCGCGGTTTTTGGGGTGAAACGGACAGCGCGCGGACGTGCGGGACGCGCGCGCTTGTCCTCCCCTGGCCCGCCTGTCGGTGGGAGAAACCAAAACCCCCCACGCTCATTTGGCGCCATTTCCCCCAAACCCTCCCACGTCGCTCCCGCCGCCCCCTCTCTCCCCCGTCCATGGCCGACGCCTCGCCGAGTTCCGGCGGCCTGGCCGTCGACCCGCCCGCAAAGGTGAAGAAGAAGGCTCCAAGGAAGCCGCGGTCGGAGTGCACGCCGGAGGAGATCGCCAAGTTGGACGCGGAATCGGCGAAGAGAAGGGAACGGAGAGCGGTCGTCAAGGTTAATGCCGCCGCGGCCAAGTTCGCCGCCCAGCGCGAGGAGCTGGAGGCCGCGCGGCGCAAGGCCTCTACCGACGAGAAGGAGGACCTCCTCAACAAAGCGCACGCCATCCTCATGCTTGGCATGGGCCGTCCGTTCGGGTTCCCTGCAGCGGCCGCCGGCCCCGCGAGCACAGGCTCGTCGGTCGCCCGGCCTCCGCACTGCCAGTCGCCGACGTCGCGGACCGCGCCCATGTCGCCCGACTTTCCCCCGCCAAGGCACGACGGCAGACCCGTTTCTCGGGGTCGCCGGACATGGGCTTGTTCGCGCCGTCCACACCGCGTCCCACGGCCGTCATCGACCTCAACGTCACGCCTGGGTCCAGCAGCGGCGGTCGGGCGTCCGTCGAGATGCAAAGAAAGCAAGCACGGGCACCATTCACGGGCACCATGCCGGCCCCCCGCGTCTTGTTTGGCGGAATGCCAACACGAACGCCAACGGTCGACAACCCCTTCTACAACCAGTACATGAAGGACGTGATCTTCGAGGGTGGGCATGGCCGTGCCTACGACCCCGAGGAGACCCAAAGTCAGGATGGCCGCGCCCAGTATGTGCCCGATGAAGAGGCCGGCGACCGTGCTGACTACGACCATGGTGACTCGTGGCATGAAGACGATGACATCTATGTCGAAGGTGACGGTGATGAAGAAAAAGGCAATGACATTGATATTAGTGGCGAGCCATTTGTTCATCGACGAGCTCACCCAAAGAGCGGAAGCACAAAAGAAGAGGAAGAGCATTCGCACGGGTTCATACACACAAGATGAGGACAAGTTGATTTGCCAAGCTTGGATGGAGATTAGCCAAGATCCGAGGGCCGGCGCGCAACAAAAGGGCATTGTTTTTTGGACGAGAGTCCACAAAACATTCCATGAAAGGAAGATGTTTGAGCCCTACCAATTTACAAGCAACCGTGGCATCGGCTCGATTCAAAAGAGATGGTTGTTCATCCAACAAGAGTGCAACAAGTATTGCGCCGCATTTGAGAGTGTTGAAGCACGGCCCGTGAGTGGTCTCGGCGTTGGGGACATGGTATGCTCTCCTCTTCCTAGCCCTTTCCTTGCTACGGCCATGACACTTTGGCCGTGTATATGTTTGCATGTTCACTTGTTGTTGATCATGTGATTTAGGCATTTCAATCTTTGGAGGCATTCAAGGCCCGGCACAGTGACAAGACATTCACTCTTACACATTGTTGGACGATCATCAACAATTGCCCTAAGTTCAAGGACCAATACCGTGAACTACAAAGGAAGAGAGGACTAAAGACGGCCAAGTACGCCGGAGGTGGAGATGGCGAGGCCTTGAAGAGGCCGAGGGGCAAGACCAACTCCAGGGTTGATGACATACGTGATGCCTCATCCATGACATTGCATGACACTTTGCATGGCATGATGTCCCAAAAGGATGTGAGGACGAGAAGAAGCGGCAAAGCAAGGAGGAGCAAATGAAGTAATACCTAGACCTTCAAACAAAGAAGCTTGAGATGGAGGAGGCGGCCAAGAGGAGGAAGATCGACATGAAGGAGGCGGCTCGGCAAAGGAAGCTCGACATCGAGGCCGACAACGTCAAGGCCAGGCAGAGGCAACTCGACATCGAGGCCACGAACGCCGCCACCAAATCGAAGGAGGTGGCCCTTGCGATCATGAGCGTGGACTTGTCGAAGATGAGCGACAAGACGAGGGCCTGGTTCGAGGCCAAGCAGAAGGAGATGCTCGAAGCCGAAGGCCTGAACTAGGTTGTCCGATCGGCCGTGGCCGTTCTTTTTGGAGGCTGGCATGGATGCCGCCCACCCGCTGGGCCGCTGGCTGTGTGCCGGCGAGAAAACATTCATTTTGGTGGCCGACTGTGTTGCCGGCCGCTGGCTGCATTATCGGCGAGGACAACTATTCATTTTGGAGGCTGGTTGTGTTGCCGGCCGCTGGCTGATGGCGGCGATGGACGTGTAGGCCGCTGGCCTGAACTAGGGCTTGGCATTTGAAATGTTCTTTTGGTTTTTTAAATAGACACAGATAGAATGGGGCAAATGGATGCGGCCGCACGCTGGGCGCACGGCCACCGCATCCCAGGACACGCCCGGACACAACCCCAAATCCCACCCCAAACGGACGAAATCCGAACAAAGCGGACGTCTGTTTGGGGTCGTGCGGTGAAGTTGGCCTAAAAGCAAGTGTTCCAGACCAGTCCCAAGCTCCGAGTTGGGGAATGTTGTGCCTGTGCCTTAGGCCAACTCGAACGCGTGACCCCAAACGAATGCCCGTTTCGTCCATTTAAGGGTGGCAATGGGGCCTTGTCTATCCGGATTTGTGGATGCGTTGGTCCTGCGCCCAACGCACGGCCGCATTTCGGCCGCATCTCGTCTGCATGCATATTTTTTTCTTCGTAAACACATATATTTTTTTTTTCATCATTGATTTTTGATACATGGAAGCACATCACCAAATCTTAACTAGAATAGAAGAACCACAAAAGGAAATTTCAGAAAATATCCAACTTTCATAACCGTTTTCGTAAGTTGGATTAGTGTCTTCTTGATGCATCCATTGTTGATCCGCGGAGGCTCGATCTTGCGTGCTTCTTTCTTCTTCAAGTCTAAAGAAATAGACGTTGCTTCCTCGCATCTAGCTTCTATTCTAGCAACAAGTGCACTAATCTCATCTCTAGCCTCTATTGTAGCTAAAAGTGCACGAACATCTACTAAATTTCGCTCTATTAATATATCGATGTATTTTTCTTCTCAATAGCAAAACTTGCATCCATTTTACACAATAAAAATGTAAGTTAGCACAACTAGTCGAATACGAGAGCACAACTGAAGCTAAAGTGGCACATACCCCATCGTTTAAGCACTTGATGAACACTCATCCGGGATGTTCCGGTGTCGTAGACACGCGGCGCAACATCTTCTTTGTGCAGTCGTCGCACTTAATGAGTGGTAACGGTGTGCCGACGAGCTTTTGGACCAGCACCGAGCCCGGCCGACCGCCGTTCGTGTATGTGTCGGCGGATCGCCGACGGTGTAGATCCGAGCGACTAGAGGAGGACTCAGTACCTGCATGCGGCCTTGCGGCCTTGCAGGGGCCTTCTAGCCCGGTGCCCGGGCAGTCCATGCCACGGCGCGGCCTCTCGCAGCCGGGCGAGCTCAAGTCCGGCCAGATCCGCTCCAATCCGATCGCCGAGAGCTCAAATCAGGTGGCTGTGGATGGGTAGCTCGGGGCATCGAGGGACGAGAGGGGGTGCAAGAAAGGTTGGGGCGAGCGCGCGGCCGAGCTGTGCAGAGGCAATGGCGGCGGTGACAGCGAGGGACGAGAGTGGCGGGGTACGGCTAGAGGGAGGCGGGGGTTAGAAAAAGAGGAGTCTGTCTCCTCGACGGGCCAGCCAGAGGAGGACATGGACAGGCGCCACGTGCCGTCCGCGCGTGTCCGTTCGGTCACATACTTGGGTCGGGAATGGGTCGAAAATGAACACAAAACGGACGACGGTCCCCTAAACGAACGTGGATGAATAAGATGGGATCGCGCGTTGGAGCTGGCCTTATCCGACCATTTATCCTCCTTATTTCTGGAGTAGTTCGTAAAATGTGTGTGTGGGGGAGGTCAAGACTCGAGATCAAGAGCAACTCATTCGCTTTGCACACACACGTTTTAAAAGCCAGGCCCACCATTCGGCCCTCTCCGCCGATCACACCATACCCGACTCTCCCTCTTCCTCCCCCCGCTCCGCTCCGCTCCCCACGGGGTACAAGAAGCGCTGAGCCGGGCATACCCCGCACACACGCGCGCACAGACCAAAGTCCCCCTTCAAACCCGCTGAGCTTGCAATGGAGAGCAGCGGCATCATTGCGACATGTACTCTCCAATGATTGATCCTCTCATTCCCATCTAAGCTAGATCTTCTTGAATCTTGAGACCACCACAGCCTCATCCCCAGTCGTGCTCGTGCGCCCTTGCTCCCATCCGCTCCGCCCGATGACCAACGGCGGCCACAGCATGAGCGGCGCCAGCATCGCGAGCGGTGCTGGCGGCTGGCTGGGTTTCTCGCTGTCGCCTCACGTCGCCATGGAGGCGGCGGCCGGCTCCGGCATCGTCGACGTGGCCGGCCACCACCACGCGCAGCACGGCGGGGTCTACTATCACCCTGACGCGGTCGCCTCCTCCCCCATGTCCTTCTACTTCGGTGGGAGCGACAATGTCGGCGCCGCGAGCGGCGGGTACTACTCCGGGATCTCCGCACTGCCTCTCAGGTCCGACGGCTCCCTCTGCCTCGCCGACGCGCTCCGGAGGAGCGAGCAGAAACACCACGGTAAATATCTGCACAGTACTACGATTCTTACTTTGCTACAGTTTGGGTTCCTGAGGTTCTTGGCTTGTAGCTGCGCGTGTCTCTTTATGTTTCTTGGTTGGGCTTGCGGTCTGTGCAGGGGCGGAGGTGTCGGCGCCGCCGAAGCTCGAGGACTTCCTGGGCGCGAGTCCCGCCATGGCGCTGAGCCTGGACAACTCGGGCTACTACTACGGCGGCCAAGGCCACGGCCATGGCGACGCAGGAGGCGGCCAGCACCAGCTGCCGTACGCCATGATGCCTGGCTCCGGTGGCCACCACATGTACTACGACGCCCACGCGGCGTTGCTGGACGAGCAGGCTGCAGCCACGTCGGCCGCGATGGAAGCGGCCGGCTGGATGACGCGTGCCGGAGACGTCTACGACGTGGACGCCGGCAACGGCGAGGACGCCATCGTGGCGACCGGCCACGACAACCCCGGTGGGTACGTACACCCGCTGACGCTGTCCATGAGCTCCGGGTCCCAGTCCAGCTGCGTCACCATGCAGCAGGCGGCTGCACACGCCCACGCCTACGTCGGTGCCGGCGGCGAGTGCGTCGGCCAGGCGACCGCGGCCAGCAAGAAGCGCGGCGCGGGCGCCGGGCAGAACAAGCAGCCGGTCGTGCACCGCAAGTGCATCGACACCTTCGGCCAGCGCACGTCCAAGTACCGGGGCGTCACCAGGTAGCCGCACGGCACAACCCATCTCACCCCATTGCATGTCATTTGTCAGTGAGTCGCCATCGTCTTCCTCCTCGCGCTAACCCTCGCTTGCTAGCAAAAGCAGGCATAGGTGGACGGGGAGGTATGAGGCGCACCTCTGGGACAACAGCTGCCGGAAGGAAGGCCAGACCAGGAAAGGCCGGCAAGGTACTTCCAAGCTCCAACCTTAATCAATCGAGCTCCCTAACAGCTGCCGGAGTAGTAGTAGCACTTTGCCCCCAGTACCATTTTAGTTAGTAGCAGTACGTACTACTAGTAGTCGTAGTGTACTAAGTAGTGATGTGATTGCACTTCCAAGTGCAAACTAATGAACTGCTCTTTGCATGTCCTTTGCTGGACCTTTTGCCTGGGGATCGATCGTGTCTACATCTTCAGTTTATCTTGGTGAGTAGCTTGCCTGGGAGTGATGCTCCTATCACTTTGCTTAATCTTGTTGGGATCAGTCAATACAAATACTAGTCCCTCTGCATGTTTGATCAGAGGGAGTGGTGGTGCCTAATAGAACTAAAAGAGCTTGTTGATTTGGGCAGGTGGGTATGACATGGAGGAGAAGGCGGCGAGGGCGTATGACCTCGCGGCGCTCAAGTACTGGGGCGCGTCCACGCACATCAACTTCCCGGTACGGCGATCACCTCCTTCTCGATCCATCTCCGGTGTACTACATTGCTTGCTTGCTTGCTTGCTTGTCATCACAATGTAGCCAGTGATTTTGACCATTGTTTGCGTGTTTGCGTGCGTGCAGGTGGAGGACTACCAGGAGGAGCTGGAGGTGATGAAGAACATGACCAGGCAGGAGTATGTGGCTCACCTCAGAAGGTACATCATCACATGCTTGCCTGAACGACCCTGAGAAATTTGCACTCGATCGCATGGTGGATAGACACTCACGCCGGCGACCGCCATTGGTGCAGGAAGAGCAGCGGGTTCTCGCGCGGCGCCTCGGTGTACCGGGGAGTCACCAGGCACCACCAGCAGGGGCGGTGGCAGGCGCGCATCGGCCGCGTCTCCGGCAACAAGGACCTCTACCTCGGCACATTCAGTACGTGCCCCGCCCAAACTAGCTCTTGCTCCCCCTGTTGCCGCCATTAATCAGGTATCTCTGAGACTGCAATCTTGCAATCTCGCCATGGGCACCACAAGATGCAAATCCGCAGCATGCATGCTCCTATCATGCATCATCATCACCGATTCACCAATGTGACAGCAGCAACCAGTTCGTTGTCGCCGCAGCAGCGAAATAAGGCTGCAGAGGCTTGTCACCGTTTAAGGACGCAGGGCGTCCTGTCACAATGATCATAACCTCTGATGTAGCTCCATGATGCCCCTGCGCGCCCTGGCCCTCCCGAAAGAATGAACGTAGCATCGCTCTGCCGATTCTTGCATGCTTTTGGCCGCACTTTTGCGCGTGCGAGGGAGGAGCGAGGGCCGTCCCCAGCCGTAGTGGGTTTACGTTTTTGCGTCGCTCGCCTTTCTCATAAGGCTGGCCGGCTCTGTGCGTGCATGATGCATGCTCTCGTCGCTTTCGTGCTCGGCTCCTCTCCTGTCCTTTGACCGCCCGGGAAAGCCCGGCTGCTGTTTCAAGCTGCGTGTGTGTGTGTTTGATCGTTGGATGCGTGTTTGTTGCGTGCGTGCAGGCGCGGAGGCGGACGCGGCGGAGGCGTACGACGTGGCGGCGATCAAGTTCCGCGGCCTCAACGCGGTCACCAACTTCGACATCAACCGCTACGACGTGGACAAGATCATGGAGAGCAGCACGCTCCTGCCCGGCGACCAGGTGCGGCGCAGGAAGGATGGCCCCGACGAGAGCGCCGCCGTGGTGGCAAGCGCGGCGGCCGCCCTCGTGCAGGCCGGCAGCGCCGCGGACTACTGGAGGCAGCCTGCGGCGGTGACCACGGAAGAGCACAGCCGCCACCACCTGGACCTTCTGTCCAGCGAGTCCTTCTCCCTGCTGCGCGGCGTGGTGTCCCTGGACGGCGACGCGGCTGGTGCTCAGGGGCAGGGCAACCGCATGTCGGGCGCGTCGTCCCTGGCCACGAGCCTGAGCAACTCCCGGGAGCAGAGCCCGGACCAGGGAGGCGGCCTGGCCATGCTGTTCGCCCGGCCCGCGGCGCCGAAGCTAGCGAGCTCGCTGCCCATGGGCACCTGGGTCTCATCGCCGGCGCCGGCCAGGCCCGGCGTGTCTGTGGCGCACATGCCAGTGTTCACCGGGTGGGCCGACGCCTGACTTGCTCGACTACAGCGTCGTCCTTTTGGCCCTGCATCCACGAGGAGATAGCAAGGTTGTTTAACTAGGACTGGTTACCTAGCATTAGTAGCTGCGTTAGCAAGGAACTGTAAGGTGGTTTTATTAGCCATAGCTGGTAGCTTAGCGGCGCATGCATGCATCTGCCTGGGCTCTCGTGGTTCCTTCCCCAGCTGCGTCTGGGACGAAGGGTTTTTGTAGTATCGAGCCATGGCACGGCAGCAGCAGCGTCGCCTCCGGTCCGGCGGAGAGCCGCCGCCGCTGATCGGAGCTGGATGGGTAGCTGTAGCTCCTGTCTCTAGACCTCCTAACTTTCATCAAACCAAAATGTTGGACCTTCGTGTTCGTGTGGCTTCGCGGCGCGTCTGAACATCTGATTTTTTTTATATTTTTTTTGAGGGTAAGCATCTGAACTTTCTGATGGGTTTCTGTTTGCTCGGGCTCTGTGTGTAGTCACGGAGTCGCCAGTGCGTGCTGGCTTCCCCGGGATCCTCATGTTGGACATGGCTTCAGTTTCGTACCGGAATCGCTGGCTGTCCTCGACAGGATTTGCACTGTTGGATTGGAAGGCGGCCGGGTCATACGGAACCCGTACGTACGTACGTGCGTTCCGCTCGTAACGCACGGCAGGGCAGACACTGTTGGCCGCGTGTGTCGGTCCGGCACCATGTACGCCGCCGCCCGCCCGCCCGTGCCGGGATCCGCTCGGGCACGACACACCGGCGTGCGTGCAGCCCGCTCCGCGCTCCCCGGCTGTTTGCTGGGCGAAGACCCGGCTCCCGCGGCAGGCGCCCCAGGCGAGTCTTGTCGATCTCGTGCCGTGCGCGTCGGCTCCTCTCGCTCTCTCTGGTGCCCACTGCACGCTCCTCCGCATGCAACAACGTGCAGCCATGAATACTACCAGGCCCCGGCCCCGGGCAGGCCTTCCTGTGTGGTGGTGTGCCTTCCTGTGTGGGTTGTTGGTGGGCGTCATCGTTGTGGGTGGGTAGAGTTTCGTCGTTGGTGACCAAGTCAAGAACTTACCACGTTCGCCTGCGGTGGAGCGACTGCCGTCGAAGATGGAGCTGGAACAACGACCCTGCTACGGTGATTGTGCCAGCAACCACAACCAATGGCCCGCCCTTTTTCCGGCCCTAGTCAGCGCCTCCGCGGTCCATACTAGGCATGGACCACCGTCTGTTGGCCTTAGAACTACCTGCCGGCAAAGGCACGGGAACAAACACTGAAGATCGTTGGTGAAGATGCACATGGGATTACATCGGAACTTTACCAACATAGAGTTGCGGTAGAAGAAGAGTTGGTGAAGATCGTTGGTGCAGATTCCCGCAGCTAGGATTTACAACCTCCCAACCGCGAGAATTTTTCCCTCGAAAGCATGATCTCTCTGTTGGTATCCACGTGTACGAAGTTAGCGATCCAATAGCGTTGCGCCGTCCAAAACTTAGTGGTGTCAGAGTACTAGAAGGGGGTGGCGTAGCCTTGCGGCGTAACGAAAATTTTCGGTGGAGAATGAGAGAGAGGGGGGCAACCCATGGAGCATGTGTTGCATCCTCCCTAGGGCGGCGCACCAAGGGGTGGGCCTCACCCCCAAATCCTAGCTGCAGCAAGCAAGCTTGGGCGCCAAGGCTAGGGGGCGCCCACCTAAGGCCCATGCGGCCAACCATCCGATAGGCCTTGCGTATGGGCTGGCCCATGGCGCCGATAATATTTCCAGGAGGCTCTGAAAAACTTCAGGTCTCACGGTTTTCTCAAAAACATTTTCGGTTTCCCTGAAACACTTCCGATCCTTCCTTGAAAACATTTTCAACATCTCTGAAACATTTCTGGTGATTTTCTCTCAAGCTCCTAATCCATCTAGCACCCAACAAATCTATGACCCTTAAGCATGTGACACAGCAGGTTCGGTAAAGTATAGACATGACCGTGGACATCCATATTGCCCCTTGTACCCACATGAATAACTATCAAGTGAACCTGTAATTACCATGTGTTATTCCTTTTGCTTCACGATAATCAACAAAACCCAAAGTGAGATTTATCGGCATCTACGTGAACCATTATACCAGTTTCTTTGTTACCCTTTTTGTTCTTTTTTCTCGTTCCCGTGTTCCGGCATCCTTATGAACAATTCACACTGTGTCTGGCCGGAGCAAACCACGTGCATACTCTTTTTTCACACACAGTGCAAGTATGAAATATATCTACATTAAGAAGATGGTAGCTTTTGATTTAGATCATTCTCTCCATACATAATCCATCTAAAATTAATCTTTAAAATTCTTGCTGCGACACGCAAGGATATCTCCTACTTGAACTAGTAGTGTGAAATATTTATTTGACATGCATGAACATTATAGACCTTATTATAGTTCTCATTCTTTAGAAGGAAATGAAATATATTAAATGTCTGGCCCACATAAACTTTTGTATGATTTGTATTAGTCTATTACACACATATTTGTGTAATTTTAAGTATGCTCCTTACTATATTCTCAATTTAGGGAACAAAGGCACATATTAGGTGGGTTGTTGGCTGGACAGGCCAACATAAATTCTACAAAATGTGCGCTTTGCAGTGTGGTTCTTCGGTTGTGGAATTAATTTTTTTATAATTCCAAAACTTATTATGCCAATTATATTCCACCCATACCATAAAGGCGGTCAAGCAAACACTGACACCCTCGTGGGGGCTATTAGACGGCCATACAGGACAGTCCTTCCAGTGTTGGAAATGTCCTATTTGGTTTTTTTATCCACCATTTGTTTATATTTTATTTTTTCCTGTTTGTTTTTATACGTATTTACCATCTTCTCTTTACTTTTTGTTTTCTAACTCATGAATATTTTTCAAATTTATGGGTATGTTTTTAAAATTGGGAACATACTTTAAATCGCGTACATTTATTCAAATTCATAAAAAATCAAATTTGTGAATAATTTTTTAGAATTCATGAACATTTTTAAAAAATTGTGATTTTTCATAGTCAGATTTTTTCTCAAATCCTCATTTTTTTTAAAATTCATGAACATTTTTTAAAATTCGTAAACATGTTTAGAAATCATGACCTTTTTAAAAATTCTTGAATATTTTTTCATATTCATGATTAATTTTAATTTAGTATTATTTCTAAGAACATAAAATGGTAGTGTACATGATGTGTGTCTGTGGATGGGGGGGGGGTATTTCTCCTCATAATTATGAAAAGTTTCATAAGGATGATTATCATTCTCTTTTAAAGAATAAGTATTACATAGTAATCATCATAGGTAACAATTTTGTTCTCATCACAATCAATTGAAACATCCTCAATAATTGTGGGATCAACACTACTTAAAGTGAATACCATTACTACCTACCAACATGACATCTCTAAACCCGCTTCTAATAATATTGCAATCATCATAACAAGGTGTAGGAGGTGCATTCTCATCTTAATATATTTCCTTCTGTAAGCTAGGATTAGGAGGTCTCGAAAGATCATATTCATTCATTGTTTCACATTCATTATTACAAGCAAGAGGATAATCATTAGGATCCTTAATAGCATAAACTTCTTAAAACATGTAATCCTCATTCTTACTAGAAAACATATTTCAGACTCAGCATGCTCACTAGCAAAAGGACTTTCAAACCTATCATCCCGAAGCTTAGGATTTTCCATGTCAATACCAAAAGGATTTTTAAACATAACATGCCCAAGCTTAGATTTTTCCAAATTTTCATCATAAGTGATAGAAATATCATAAGAATTGTCATCAAGAGCAAAAAGGTTTTCAAATTTATCCTCCCCAAGCTTATGCTTTTCATGTCATTAGCATAACTGATATTCATAGAATACATACTAATAACTTTTCTTTCCTTTCTTTCTTCAAAAAATATATCTTGATTAATATTCAAAGAACTTACATCAATAACATTTTTTTATTTGAATAATTCATAGCCATGTTCTAAGTCCATACTTTGAACATTAAGTTTGTAAATACAATCAAGTGCACTATTTTTGTTGTTTCTTCCATAAGCCAAACAAGTGAATAAGCAACTAAAAGATAAAATTGCAGGATCTAAAAAAGATACCTTCAAGCACCCACCTTCCCGGTAATGACACGAGAAAAGATCTTATGTCTACTACATACTTCTATTCTTCCAGACTATGTCGAGCCTCAAGTGGATGACCTAAGGCTTGAAACTTCCCGAACTATTTTTGTTGGATTTTTTCTCAGACTTTTTTTGTGGTGTTTTCCTGAAATACCAAAAATAAAAACTGACACTGGGCACTGGATTAATAAGTTAGACAAATAAAGTTGATAAAAAGTATGCCCAAAGTTCTGGAATTGATAGCAAAGTAGCATGCATCAGACAAAAAATATCGATAAGTTTAAGACTTATGAGTGGGAAGAGCATACATCCGTCCCTAATCCTCGTTCCCGTAAGCCTTGCAATTTTCATATGGAGAATCCATGTAGCATTTTGTTTTCTTGTCCTACATTCTTTCCTTTTCATCATTTTTTAAATAGTTCTATTTGTTATGGTTTCCTTCTTTGTTTTAAATTAAAATATTGATTTTTATGTATCAAGATAAAGATAATATATATGCTAGCAAATATATCATTTTCATCTATTAAAACATTGGACAACTCACGTGTTTATTCAAAATTGTATGGCATACATGAAGATTTTCAAAAACACTAAAGTGCACACAACTTTTGAAATATATGGAGGATTTCTAAGATGTATCAAAACAATTTTCATGACTCACCTGAACACTTTCTATGACATATTTCAGATGCTACATCTAGGGGATTTTATTACGGTTGGAAGTTTATAGTCTGATATGGAGGCCCAGGGTGAAAAACAGGAGGGAGGTCGAGAATTAGTGGGAAGAGGTCATGTAGATCCAGATTCCAAGATCTGGTCAATCTAGCATTTCCTATACTAAGGCCCAAAGTGTTTTTTTAACTTTGTTCCTTCGCATTATTTGTTGGTTTTTTCCCTTTAATTTTTATGTTTTATTTCCATTTGTTGTGCTTTTCCTTCTTTGTTTTTAAGCAAATATTGAATTTATATGCATCAAAACAAGAAAAATAGATATGCGAACAAATACATCGTTTTCATCGTTTGGAACATTGGACAACTCATGAGTTCAGAGAACATTCTACGACATACATGGCCATATTCCAAAATATTGAAACACACAAGTTTTTGAAACATATGGAAGATTTCTAAGACGTATTGAAACAATTGTATGACTCACCTAAACACCTTAAACAATTGTATGACTCACCTAAATGTCTGTTGAACGACAACAGACATTTTTTTGGAATGTCGGAACATATTGAACTAGTAGTGTGAATTATTTATGTGACATACATGTACATACATAGGCCTAACTTTTGTGTCAAAATATAAACCTTGTTATAGTTTTCACTTTCTTTTGGAGAAAATCACGCATATTACGTGGAGCAATTTACTGTTGGGCCACATTATTTTTTATATGATTTATATTATTTTGTTACATGCATATTTCTGTTACTTTAATATGGTCCTTGTAATATTTTCCATTTAGGGAACAAAGTCACATATAATTTTATTTTTTATTCCAAAGGTTATTATGTGAATTGATATTCCAGTCATACTACAGAGGAAATCGAGCAAACATTGACACTCCTACAGGCGCTATCACGCTGACCATGTAGGACGATCATTTCAGTTTTGGGAAGGTTCCATTCAGGTTTTTTCCACCACTAGTTTTTTCATGTTCACTTTTATTTTCCTGTTTTTTATATTTGTTTTACTTTTTCTCTTTTATTCTTTTTTTTCTTAACTCATGAATATTTTTAAAATTCATGAATATTTTTTGAAAGTTGGGAACATACTTGAAATTCATAAACATTTGTTGAAATTCAGAAACATAAAATTTATTAATAGTTTTATAGTATTCATGAACATTTTTGAAAATTCATGAATTTATCATATTCATGTAAAAAATCACAATTGTTTTTAAATACTTGAAGACTTTTAAACTTTGTGACCTTCTTGAAAATTCATAAAAAATTAAAAGTCGTTTATTTTAAAAAATGATGAATATTTATTCATAATCATGAACAACTTTATATTTATTATTATTGTCTAAATTCGTAAACATTTTTAAAAGAATATTTTTTTCTTAAATTCACCAAAAACTAAATTGTTTGAATATTATGAAATGAAGTTTTAATAAAAAAAGGTCCAAAAGGAATAAGTCCGCTTAAAACCGATCAAGAAAAAAGTCACTAGCGTAGTACACACATAGCGCTGCATGGGACGCGATGTAGAAACTTACACGCAGGACATGAGTTCCCAGACTCTCGATTATCATGGTGGGTTGCTTCAATTTGGTTTTATACGTGTCGCGCCGGGCTAATTTTTTTTCCCGTGTGGCGGTGTTTTCTTTTGTTGGTAACAACTTGGCTTGCTATTTGAGTCGATATTTGTTTTGAGAGGAAGGTGGAATTGGTCAGTGTGTGGCTCTAGTGTTGTTACACAATTTAGTCTCGGTGGCAACCAGTGCAGGTTAGGCGAGCTTGTTTGTAGCCCGCAAAACCAATTAACTGCAAGCAAACAACGCACACGACGAGAAGTTTTTTTTTTTGAGACAATCGACGAGAAGTAATACAGAGAGCAAGCATTTCCTATTGGACTCCTTCAGTGCCCATTAACGTGCATTTCATTAACTGGCGCTAAAGGCGCTCTTACATGGGCCCGCCCATCTAGGGTGCAATGGGAGAGAGCTTTTTCCTAACCATTTTTTAAATTTCTTTGTTTTCTTCCTGGACTGACCTTGTTTTTTTCTCTTTGTATTTTCTCCTTTTACTTTATTCTGTATTATTTTCCTATTCCTTTTTTTATATTTTATTTTTCAAAATGCATGATTTTTTCAAATTTGATGAAACCTTAAAAAAATTGAAGAACACTTTTCAAAATCGATGAACTTTTATTAAAGCTTATATTTTTTTCCAAAATTGATAACTTTTTTCAAAATCGATGACCTATTTTTTAAATTTTGATTTTTTTTCAAATAGATGCACTTTTCTCAAAATTAGTTTACTTCTTTTGAAATCAATGAACTATTTTTAAAAATTGGTGAATTTTTTACAAGATCAATGAACCTTTTTAAAATCATTGGTTGTTTTCGAAGTTGATGAAATTTCTTTCTATTTTTGTGAAATCTCTTTTTTCAAAATCATGAACTTTTTTAAAAATTCAAATGCATGATCTTTTTAGTTCATTTTTTGTTTTTTTTCATTTTTTGGATTTTCTTGAAAAAAATCTAGCAAACGAGCGGTCGTTCGGCAGTAGCGACCGTTAGGTGTTTACTTTTTTGAGCGAGCAAGCGTGCTCGTTGGCTGGCCTATATACCAGCGACGCTGCAAGTGCCAGCTCGTTAACTGGCGCAAAACACGCCAATTAGGAGCTACAGACACAATGACGAATAGCCCAAACAACCTAAACATGCAAAAACCAGCGTGAAGGTAGGCCCACGGCTGATCCCCAGAGCCCCAATGCACCAAGAACCAACATTCCTAGGGAGCATAGAATTTTAAACAATTTTCAGTTCAGATTCTTTTAAATCCACAAATATTTTTTTAATGATATACAATCCTCGAATAGAGCGACATCGTAGGCAGGCATAAGTTTCAAGGAATCATTCCCCGATTGAGTCTAGGATTTATAGCATATGTTTCATATGTTCTTAAGAATGTAATGAACTACTTGCAAGTCACAGCGTAAGCATGTCTGGAAGCATATGAATATGAATAGCATTCTGAAAGTTTGGATCTCGTACCAATAAAACATAAAGCATCAACTAACATACATAAACTAACACACGAGGTTACCCTAAAAAAACCAACACATGGGGCTGACATTAAAGATGTAGACAGTGTTGTTTGTGAAGACGCCGCAGATGAAGATGCTCCCCACAATGCCTTTTGTTGGTGAGGAAGATAATGATGATTTATACGGTTGGAGATGGTTGAGTCCAACATGATAAGTCCTGGAAATGTGAACCTAGGATATTTTTTCCGCCTTCATGAAAAATGAAACGGAAATGTTAACGCCCACACGTGTGAGCGTTTGCACATCGCCCACACGCCTCCATCACCACTCATTTTGCCACGTATGAATAGATGACATCAGCATAATTTTTTTTGGTTTTCGGATTAAAAATGTTGTATCTCCTAAATAAAAAAGCGAACTAAAAATCCGTTTTCACCATTAAATCCGTCTCGACGAGATCTTCAAAACTAGACCCCATGTTGATATGTTTCGACGAATTTTTTTTGCCAGAAGTTGCCACGATGTTTACACTGCAGTTGCCATAGGGCTTAAACTAAAGTTGCCATGTGGCAATTTTAGTTTGTAGATTATGGCAATTTTAGTATTTTGATGATGGCAACTCCAGTACTTTGACTATGAAAATTATTTTTTGTATGAATCATGGCAATTTTATGTGCATGTATCATGGCAATTTTAGTTTATGGTTCATGTCAAGTCTAGTTTCTTAATTCCCCGTTTTATAAATGTCAAAATTTACTTTTAAATGTAGAAGAAAATAGCTGAAACATATCATGGCAACTTCAGTGTAAACATCATGGCAATTCATATGCAATAGACATGGCAACTTTTAATCCAAAAAAAATTTCATCAAAACATATCGACATGGGATCTAGTTTCGAAGATCTCATCGCGAGGGATTTAATGATGAAAACAGATTTTCAATCGGATTTTTCGTTTAAGAGATAAAATATTTTAAAAACTGAAAATCTAAAAAAATTCCTACATGCATGCATGCGATGACGTGGTAATCTGTTTACATTAGAGACATGTGGTGCGTCTCCCTTCTTGCCATACGTGTGGCAGTTAGCGCAACCCAAATGAAAAACATTTGGGTCTCCAAAACAATGAGAGAAATTGCCAAAAGGAAGCCATCTGGGCCCTTATGGAACCGTCAGGGCCAGGGCACGAGTGCCCACTTGTGACCCCACGAGCCCAACCGAGAATCTGATTTCTCAGCTGGTGAATGGCTTCTGCCTGTAGCAGTCCAGGTTGCTCCCGTAGCCGACGCGGAGAATGTTGCAGTAGCGCTTATAGAACCCTATCCGGTCGGCCACCCGTGGGTCCCGCCCGATCCCGCACTCGAGCCCGCCGTTGATGATGTTGGTGATCATGCCGTATCCGGGAAACCGGCCGGCGGCCAAGTCTGCGAGCGTCGGCCTCCACTGCCCCGTGATCACGGCGTGGGACGACGGCTTGTTACCCCGCGGGGTCATCCAGAACCATAGGGCCGTCTTGAATGAGACCACCGGGTCTGTCTCCACCAGCTCCGGCTGGTTCAGCAGGTCCACGCCGATCGCGCGGCCCGCCGGCCCGTAGTTGTAGTTGTAGGAGAGCTGGATGGGGCCGCGGCCATAGTACTGCTTGTCGGGCGCGCACGGCCACTCCTCCCTGGGCTCGCAGTAGTCGGACGGCGGGTCCCTCTCCCGCTTGAGGCAGTAGCCCCACGAGTAAGGGCCGTCGGGCGCCGTCGGCCACCCGCCGGTGGTCTCGTGGGATGTCTGGCCCAGGAACGCGGCCACCTCTCGCTTCCGCGTGTTGGTGCTCAGCGTCGTGCCGGCGAAGGCAGGGAACGCCGCGGCAGCCGCGAGGAACGCGTCGTACGTGTAGAACCCGCGCGCCAGGCACGCCGCGTCGTTGCGGTGGAGGAGCATCCGCTCGAAGAGCTCCCTGGACACGATGGATGCCACGCCCTGGCCGACGGAAGGAGTGGAGCCGCAGCCGCTGCACTGGCTCTGGCAGCCGGCGCCGCAGTAGTCCGCCGTGCTGCCGCAGAACCCGAAGCGGCTGCAGCAGAGGCAGTTCGCGCACTTGGCGCCGTTGGCCTGCGCGCCGCACATTTGTGCGCGAGCTCCCGTGGTGGCGAGCGCCGCGGCCAGGACGGCCAGGATAGCCGTCGCCGCCGTGGCCAGACTCGGAGGAGCTCTCCGTGTCGACATGGTCTGATGGGTTTCGCCTTTGCTGCTGGACATGCATGGCGCTAAATGTCGCCCTTTTATACACTAGATTACGATTATGATGGGGTTTGTCGATGGAGGAAAGTCGTCGGCTCGTACCTACTGGCCACTGCAACATGGGGCGCCTGTACTTCTTTTGATTCAATAACTTGTCCTAGACCGCATCTTTAAATCTTATAATTTGAAGTCAGAGTACGAGGATTAGCAGCCGGCCATGTGAGTGAACTGGCGATCTGTTTACAACTTATTAGGGGCTGCGATCCGGTTGCTGAAAGCTATAAACAACGAAGCCCTGTTTGACATGGACGAATTTTAAAGGAATTTCATTGTAGGTACTAACATGTCAAAGATGCTAGCCTACATAATCTGCGGCATCAGATCGACAGATGCTTGGAAGTAGACACAGAACTAAGAATTCATGTGATTCCACCCCTTTACTTTTCTAGTCCCGTGGATTATCGCGATCCCCAAGTATCCAAGTACAAGAGTATCTACGGCCGCATAGGAAAAATCTAACCCTCACACGCATCCGCGGGCAGTGATCGGTCACTCCTCAAATTAACACAACTACATCCGAACATCTCATACTAGATTGTCAAATCCATACAAAAGCATGCAAACTTAAAAACCTACATACTACGTAGAGATCTAGCTACTCCTCGTCGGAGATGTCGACAATCTTCAGTTGCAGCTCCCGAGCCTCCGGCGCCTTTGACTGCTCCGCTCTGGCCTCATCCTCCTCTATCTCTGTCTCGAGTTCGGCAAAGAGCGCGTCGGACGCCGCCTGCTCCTGCTGAAGGAACTACCCGTTGGCCTTCACGTAGGCCTCATCCTGGATGGACTTCAGGATGGCATGCTGCTCCGCCATCTCCGCGGCTTGGGCGACGGTGAACTCCGCCTCCGCCATGTTGAAGCCCTGCTCCGGCAGCTCCGCCTCGTCCTCCTCCTGATCCGCCTCCTCCATCGGCTCCGGCTGATGATGCTCCTCGTTCTCCTTCGACTGCTGCTCCTCATCCTCATCCGGCTCCGGCGAGTCTGGAGGCAGCCTGCAGCGATGCGAGCGGCGCCGTGCCTGGATCTCCTCCACAATCTGCCTCCGGCGCTCGGGCGTGAGCATAGCGTACGTGGTGATCAGCCACCGGAGAGCGGGGGGAGGAGGCGGACAGGCTCGGGTGGCGGCAAGGAGAGGGAGGAGGTGGATGGGCTAGGGTTGGGGGACGGTCGGTTTAAATAGCCGGATTTGATCTCGGGCGGTGAGCCGGAGCGGCGCCACGCGGCGTTCACACCGCGACGGCGGAGGAGGCGTCCTTCGGACTGCCGAGTTTCCGGACAAGTCCACGTGGGACCCCATCGTCTGTCCTTACATGGCAGACGTGCCCAGGCGCCCCATATTTAACCTGGATATAAGGGCTGCCGGTCAGCCCGGGCCTTTGAGGCCCGTTTGAGGGGGGCCATCTGGGTCAAAAAAATCATGACCGGTTAGTGACCAGGCGGCCCGCCAGACGTATGAGGCGGGTGAGAGCAACTATAACCAGCCTCCTATACTATAAAGGAGTAAATGGTTGAGTATTCTTTGAAGGAGTATATTTGCTCCTCAAGAAAACAGAAAAGTGTCGTTTCTAACCGAACCTATACCTAACTCCTAAAAAAACACAAATTCGGTGCAAATTTCATTCAAACTCCTTCATCAAACTCGATTCAACAAGTTTCATAAACTATTTTACACAAGTTAAACAAAATTTAAACTAGATTGCATAAAAGTTAAAGAAACTACTCATTATCGCTCTTGTTTATGAACCTTTCCCGTTCCGATTCGGTCATGGTCTCCTCACCCGATCTACCGCCACGCCTTGGCCCTTTCCGCCGACACCACCTTGGCCCGTTCCATCACCACCGCCATCGCCATGTCCGTCACCGTTGGAGCCGGAGTCGCCGCTGGAGCAAGAGAAATAATCGGCGCCGCATCTGACTTGTACAGCTCGTACAACCGACGCTCCTCCTCGACACGCTCTAGATACATGCGGCGAAGCTCTGTCATGTGCGCCTTGCCGGCTTGCTCTACCTCAAGGTGCTCGCTGGCCTCCAGGTCTTCCAGCATCTTTGTATGGTGGCAACCGAGGGTTGACCGGAGTCAAATGCGGTAAGTTATCGGGGAAGATGAACCGCGTCGTGAAGGCGCTCCGACATTATGTCGTACTCCTGCATTGCCTACACCGCCGATTGGAATGATCCAATCCAAATCTTCTCGTGGATTCGCGTCGGTGATATCCACAACCCACGTCCCTCACACCCACTACTGCACCGCCGAGGTATTCCCTCTGCGGCTGGAGCAGGGGTGGGAGTCGAGGAAGTGGAAAGCTCCACTGTGAGAGGAGGAAGCACCGCCGTGACCACGGGCTCGAGACTGTGCGTGGCGACGTGGATCCGTGATTCTGGTCGGCGACGGGGAGCGACAGCTGAGTGGTTGGGGTGGGCGTGGTGAACAGGCATTTTCCACTTATTGCTTTGGTGTTGATGGCAAATTGTGTGCTTGAGCTACTCAGGTGTATCTACATTGTATAAGACGGTTCTTTACCACTCCGGAAGGAAAAGATGGCGATTGCGAGGAATGCAAAGACGGCCGACGGTCGATCCTCGCCATCTCTTCGGTTCTCATTGCCGTGCTCCTTCATGGCGAGGGCCATCACCAACATCTGCTGCCGATAGTTCTCAAGCAGCGTCTCAACATCCGTGTCGTTCGAGTCGGACAAATCCTCGAGCAAAAACCTCTCGCGAGAGCTCAATTCCATCTAAAATCACAAATATGAATGCCGCATGAACCAACTATGCATATCGCATCCGAAAGCACAAGCACAAGTACTCACAAGCGGCTCGGGGCGGTGGCTCTGCGGCGGTCGATCCCGGGGCGGCGACGGGGAGCCGGTGAAGCGGCTAGGTGGAACCGGATGAGGAGCGCCCCGGCGGCGTGATTCCCTCCGTAGATATGGCCGGAATCGCTAGCGGCGGACGGGCGGAACCGATGGCAGGCGGCTGCGGAAGGGGGTGGGGAACGCGCGCGGGCTGAAATGTCCCTCCCGCCAACCGCTTTTCTGAGATACAGGGCACTGTCGGGTCGACGGGGAAATCTGTGTTTTCGCGGGTTGGGGGTGGGATTTTACCGCGCCCCTCGATTTTTTTAAGCTTCCGATGCATTTACAGTGTCTGGTCGAGCGGATTTTTCGCGTGGACCCGTATTTTGACGGTTATTTTGCGGGTTGGGGCATTATACGAGGTCTGTTAGAGATGCTCTTATAGGGTAGGGTGTGCGTGTGTATATTTATATGAATGAGTGTATGCGCGTATATAAGAATGCTTGCGTGTGTACTATGTTAAAAGAACACTCGCGTTTGTAAAATATTAATTATAGATGTTCCACCATTGCGGAGGTGTTACCAAATTTGCTGAAAAAGAATGCATTTGGCAACACACTGTGGCTGCCCTTAGGTTATTTTCATCTAAAACGTCACTTATAAACTGCATACTGGTAGAAGTTTAGAAAACAGAGTGTGAATAAATAAAATCAGCTTTTCCTTGAGCATCAATGCTTATTTCTATAGCAAGGCGACTAACTAAAAATTGGTCCTCTACAATTAAGCACTGGTACTTGAGTAAAACAAAATTTTCAGCTAAGCACCTCTCCAGGAACTTTGCATTGCACATAGCCTTGAACTCACCAGGGTGTTAGTAACGCTACTTTGCTGGTCGTGAACATCTAATTCTTGCCTCAATGAGCCATTCTAGGCCATGTGAAACTTTTGAAACTACTAGATCCAGATGTTTGCCTTCAAAAAAACTAGATCTAGATGAAGCCGTATGAGATTAATTACCACTATGACGCACAAGGTTCCTGAAATGGACCGGCCATGGCCAATAAGCTTCGTCTTTTTTTAGTTCCAGAAAATAAAACGTTAACGAATTTAAATAATATTTTCAATTTAAAATAACGTGTTCCTGATTTTAGAATATATGTTCGTGCATTTAAAAAATGTTTATGAATTCCTTAAATGTTAACAAGTTTTAAACGTTAATTTGAAAAACGCCCTAAATTTAAGGAAAACACTGGTTACAAATGTTATGAGGTGTTTGCAGTTTTTTTAGAAATTTTTAGTGAAATTAAAATTTGAAATGGAAAAGAAGAAACCCTGAAATATTGAAAAGAGAACAGGTAGAAAGGAAAATAAAGCTGAAACATGTTTAGGAATTCCTTTATTGTTAACTAGAGAAACCTGAATTAAACAAAAAAAATGTTACATGGGCTGGTCTATGTAGCAGTTTGCGTATGTGATCTAGCGACGACACGTCGAAAATGTGATGACTAGGTTTGTCCGTTGAAACTTTTCTTTTCTGGAAAACTTTCGATCAAATCATCTTCAATTATGCAAGTACAACAATCACAAGAAATAATAAAAAATACATTCAGATCCGTAGGCTATCTAGTGCCGACTACAGTTATGTAGGGAACATACCTCCATATGTCCACTGACGATGCTAGACGCACCACCAAAACAGGGGCTAGATGGGAAGAACCTTATTCCATTTTGAGGGAGCCACCGAATTTTCGACGACTTTTCAAGAAGGACAAAAAACCTAACAAAACTCAAAGAAACATCTAAAAACGAAGCCTTCTAAACAGCAATGGTCGGGATCCACCGAGCCCCCATTACTCTAAGGCCACAGGACGGGGTGGTTCCATAAATACTTTTGTCAAGTTGAAACCATTGACCCTTCTAAAAGAAAAATAAAAACTGTAACCACGACAGTTATGATGATCATCGGCACTGCCACCTAAAATTTCGAATTGTTACGATCTTTCTACTGTAGCATTCTTCCAGAAAGACGTCTAAACACTAGTAAGATTTAAAATTCAGATTTGTTGGACGCTTCTCATAAAAAAAAGACACCCTTCAAAAATTATGAGATGCTGCTTATTATGGCGTGCACACGGTATTCTTTAGTAAAAGGCGAAAGAATAGTTGAAAATACAAAGGTGAACACGGGTGCACGCGCACCCATGTGAATAGTAAATTCATAAAAAAATACTAAAAAAACTATTAAAAAATCTGAAATTTCGTAGTATGAATCTTAGTCGATCATTCTATTCACGTGTGAAGTTTCATGATGTATTAATACCCATAATATTCTTAGTGAAGAAAATAGAAATACGACCATACTTTTCATTAAACAGCGTTTTTTAATATAGCTTCAATTTTGTCATTTTTCCCCAGATTATCACAGATATGATTTCTTCGTGAAACTTCATATGCAAGTATACCAGTTGACTATGTATATTTTAAAAAAATCAGATTTTTTTTATTTTTATAGCATTTTTTTGAATTTACTATTCATAAAGGGTAAGCGCGCATCCATGTTCATCAAATCCACGTCCAAAGAATAGTTCGCTTTGTGCTCACCAAGCAGCTGCGTGCCTCTCACTCAGCACACCGCGACCGCTTATGTAGACCAGCTCCCTGCCCAGTTTCCGTCAGCCAGGCGAGGTGGGACTAATCCAAACGCTCAGCTCCCCCGTCTGTGCTGTCTTCTGCCCCGGACCGCACCAGCAAAGCCCACACAAGGGGCGCCCATGGCCCAAATAAAGTGAACCATGTGGGTCCGTGGTGTTGTGAGGAGTTGCTCCGTTGGGCTTTGCTTCGCGCATGGATTTGATCTGTGTACGCATGGTCGCTTCGTCTGTTATTTTTTTTTTCAGATTCAGACTCGTCTCACCTTTGTTCGTGAGTCGTGACCATGAAGATGAAGAAACCATGCACCGATCTTGCAGGGGAAAATGGGTCCTGCACAGGTATCTTGGGCCAAATGTTGCTGTAAACTTGTGCCGGTGTGTGCTAGGAAGGCTGATATGATCAATCCATCCATCAATGGTTGGAGCTAGGGGTGGACTAACGAGCAGCTTGGCTCGTTAAGCTCGTACTCGTTAAGCTCATGCTCGTTAAGATTAACGAGCAGAAAACCCTGCTCGGCTCGGCTCGTTTGAAACTCGTTAAGTTCGTGACCGCTCGTTAACAAATTATAATGTGTTACGATATACATGATGAATGTGTAGGTGTGGTTTTCAAGATGAAATGTGGTGACCACAAAAAGAAATGCAGTAGTTCGTTGCCTCATATGTCGATTAGATTGAATAGATGGGCTAAGGTTCTACAAAAGTTTGTCACGTAAGATGAAATTATGTGTTGTGTTAGCTGGTTGTAATGGGGAGTATCATATACTAGTATCATGCATATGATACTAGTCTATGATACTACATCCCTAATGCATAGTATTATATGTTAGTATCATAGAGGACCACATTTATTGCCATGCATGACATAAAGTATCACATCATTTAATATGATACGGTATCATGATATGATACTCAAGCCTCTCTTTCTTCATTTAATTCTATGCCACTTCATCAAAATTGCTTAGTTGGCATGTATGATACTACCTATGATACTCTTATTACGGGCAGCCTTATTACTAACGAGCTTAACGAGCTGCTCGTGAAACTCATCAGCTCGCTCATTAATCTCGTTAAGCTTAACGAGCTGAAATCAATGATTGGCTCTGTTCATTAAGAAGCGAGCTACGAGTTTAACGAGCTGAACTGTCGATCGCTCATTAAACTCGCGAGTTACGAGCTTTTGGTCCAGCCCTAGTTGGAGCACCCGCATGATCCTCAAAAAAAAAAAAGATTGGAGCCCCCCGCATGGGCAAACTACAAGACCAGCTACTCCTCACGGAGTAGAGTAGCAACTATGGACGGCCGGATCTGTACCGTAGTTACGTGGTTTTACTATCAAGTCGGCCACATGTTGTTGCCGCACTTCACCACACCGGCAGACCACGCCGTACCACCTACACCCCGTTTACCATGTGTGTTTGCCGGTGGCGCAAATAATTGGACCATCGATCACGGAGCATGACTGTTTCCTTGCGCGGAAATCAACGTCGGGTCAGTGGAGCAAACAGTCCCAACCCGGAGACGGGCCGTTACATTAGCCCGATGCCCACGGCCACGGAGCACCCAGCAGGAGCGGCACAACTCGTGCAATAATTCGTGACACCGTCACCGCCATCATCAAGGCTATATGTATGGCTACTCTATAAGCTTGCTGATGCGGAGCAACTGCCATCGTGCACGCGCAATCATCACACCGGCCGGGTTCAATTCGGTTCAATTCAAACGCGCGACGGTCCACTAGGTTGTACTCGTACGCACGTACGTAGACGAGGCCGGCTCACACTGTCGTGCCCCGTGAGGCGCCATGACCAATCGCGTCCCTTTGGCTGGCTTGCACCGTACTGCACGAGGAGAGGGCGAGCTCCCTAATCGCAAGCAAAGAATCAGACTGTTTAGTAGTGGTTGTTCTAGAAAGAAAGAAAGAAAGAAAGAAAGAAAGGAGACGTCCACTTGGTCCACGACGGCCGCATACGTAGACGCGCCAACGACGTGCGGAATGCGCTTACCGCAGCAGCGCCCGCCGGACCAGCAGCACGAAACGTGTGCACGCCTCCCGTCCCTCCCTTGACTCCTCACAGCTGTCTCGCAGCCACACGCGACGCGGAATTGCGGATAAGGTGAGGCGGACTGATGAGCGCGGCTGCGCGTACGGGCCGAGCTCAGCTCAGCTCACACCGCTGCGTCTCACTCCTGGTTCAGTTGCGCACAGCTCAACTCCAGTGCTGTGCAGTGCAGTGCGCCCGACAACCGGCCGGTTCGTTTTATGTCGATTTTGCATCGTCTCCATCCGCGTATTTCATCCTTGTATCGAATGGGCTGGATAGGGACCGTGGTATTCTTTATGCAATACTTGGAAATGACACCTCGCACCTGGAGACTACGTACTTAATTCGTTTCGGCAGATTTGGAATATTCATGGACTTCTACTTCTACACCGTTCAGGTGATTACATGGCGTCCAGCTGTGGCACGAAGCTTTCCGGCCGTGTAACGACCATGGCACTTGGCAGCAACGTACCATGCAAGCTCCTTCGCATTTGACTTTTTTTTTTGCGTTGAAACGTTCATCATGAGCGCCTCACTAGAAACTTTTGACGGGTGGAAACCATTCTTGACCGGATCCAGATTCACAACTTCTGTTCATATCACACACGAAAAGCCACCCGTCATGTGACGCCGTCCAGGGCGGGTTCACCTTTGCCGGTGCCAACCCAAACACATTGACCAAATCAACCATGCACCACCTGATAACAAGCATCTGCCACACCACAGGCAGGACGGCTCCCAATCAGCCACGTTCCGGTCTTCCTTCAGTGATCAACATTCGGACGATAGTCTGCATTACATGATCGACCCTAGGACATGATCCACACACACACCAACATCAAAATCTCGTTACAAAAGAATGGAGAGTGCGAAAGAGCCAAGCAGATGCGCAGGCCAAGAAGGCTATATCCACACATTCTAACGGGACCAAAACTAATCCTTCCTCCATCTCGATCTCATCGATTCCAACCAAGCTCGCGGCCAGCGCCATGGCCGATCCGGCGGCGGGCAGCGGCACCACGGTTAACCCCATAAACCCTTTGGAACCCCGGCCGAGAGGTTCGCCGCGACGCAGCACCATCATGAGACATCACACTCCCTTGGTGCCAACCACTGAGACTGACTTTTAAAATCTATCAGTGTCCATGTTTACATTTTCTCACTCGACCTGCTCGCCTATGAGGTCAAGGCCTACTAACAAGAAGGAGATGCCCTGGAACAGCAGGAAGTAGAAGTGTATACCCTGTTTCGTCAGCAGGCTGCGAGCGGCGGCCGTCAGCAGGAGCAGCGACAGCGCCAGCTCCTTCTTGTAGATCCGGTTGTGCTTCTTCTGCTTCTTCCCTTCCTTCTTCGGGCTCGCCTGCTCCTCCTTCAGCACCATCAGCGCCTCCAGGCTCGGCGCCGACCCGGTCTTCTGCTGCTGCCGCAGCTCCCTGGGCGGCGCCGCCGCCGCCGCCAGGGAGATGAGGTCGCCCTCCGACGACCGGCCAGACTTCTTGGTCACCACCCACTCGTAGGCGCTCCCGAGCTGGAACAGGCCCGAGATCATGGCGTTGAACTTGGTCACCGACATGGTGTTCTCGAAGAGCAGGTACGGGATGATGAAAGGGAACGACTTTGGGGACGGCAGGATGTTGAGCAGGGACATGAGGGCTGGGATGTAGCACACGACCCAGTCGGGGAGCTCGGCTTCGGGCACAAACATCGTCATCGGGAGGATGATGCAGAAGAGCGTGAAGGAGTAGAATGGTAGTATCAGCTTCCGGAGCAGGAAGAAGAGGAAGATCAGGTTGAATTTCTTCCACACCGAAATCTGCAGTAAAATAAAACGGAGTTAATACATAACTAAATTGATGCTATATTAGAGAGAGGTACATAATTTTCATGATAACAGATAAAGAAAGTAAACACAGTTACCTTTTAAACTCCTGCATTCTTACACAAATTATAACAATTACGTTTGAAACACCGTCACGAATTTAAATTTCTGCATTCTAATAGCAAGTACACCACGGTGTTATATACTACCTCTGTAACTTAATGTAAGACGTTTTTGCAGTTTAATTTGAACCGCAAAAATGTCTGACATTAAGTTACAGAGGGAGCACTTGTATTGCAGTGTGCTGAACAGCTGAAGGCAAATGATGACGAAGCATATTCAAAGTGTAACCTAAGCAACCGCCACAAAATGCGAGAAGAGCATGCTGAATTGGGTGTTTACATACTCTCAATTCAAAAGAAGTAACATTTCAGAGTTTTCGCCAGCAATTTTAAGATTAGTGGAGCACGTCTCACGTGCCACATCTCAGTTAGCTTATAGCACTATCTAAATAGTAGTAGTGTGCAAGAAAACGAGCATAACAACACCTTGGACTTGATGATGTCCGGTATGCAAAGCCTGAAGAGCTGCATTGGACCGGAATGCCACCGATGTTGCTGCTTCCTGTAAGCCTCGTATGACTCTGGCAGTTCGCATTGGCACTGTCGACATTAAGACAAATATTTCAGCTCAATTGAAATGGTGCGCACAACTTTCAAATAACCTATTCAGAAGAAATTGTTCATGACAATACCTCGACGTCGTTCAGGAAGATAAACTTCCAGCCATGGAGATGCGCCCGAACGGCAATGTCCATATCCTCCACTGTTGTCCGTTCCATCCACCCGCCGGACTCCTCCAGCGCCTTGATCCTCCACACGCCGGCGGTGCCATTGAACCCGAAGAAGTTTAAGAAGACACCATTCACCTGCTGCTCCACCTCAAAGTGGAAGCAAAGATTTATGTTCTGCAACCGGGTCAATAAGTTTTCATCCTTGTTCACAAACGACCATCTCGCTTGCACCAGCCCCAATTCATCGTTGTCCTAACAACAGCAACACAATTGACAAATCAGAACTGGAATCCTAAAACCATAGACGATTGACAACAATAAAAGTAGTAGCACAAACATTCCCCTGAATCTACCTTGAAATGTGGCACGGTGCGCTTTAAAAAGTCGGTGTTTGGCTGGAAGTCAGCGTCAAAGATGGCAACAAATTCGTAATCCTTGACGTAGCTGCAGGCCATGGCCGACTTGAGGTTCCCGGCCTTGTACCCGTCCCTGAGCACGCGGTGCCGGTACAGGATCCGGGCCCCGGTCTGCTGCCACTTCGCGACCTCCTCCCTGATGAGCGACTGCGTCGTCGGGTCGTCGGAGTCGTCCAAAACCTGAACCAGGAAGTTGGACCTCGGCCAATCGAGGTTGCAGACGGCCGCAATTGATTGCTGATACACCTGCACGACGAACAATGGGTGGTTACGAGGCTGCGAATTTGGAAGGGGATTAATGGTGCGGCCTGAGAGCGAGCGACACTGACCTCTTTCTCGTTGCACATTGGTATCTGGACGAGCACCATGGGGTAGTAGCCGGCGTCGGGGTCCTCGGCGTCCGGCAGCGCCGGGGACCTGAGCCTGGGCTTGATGCGCTTCACGGTGATGTAGAAGCTGCCGAGGCACTGGATGAGGCGGTCGGCGCTCTGGATGAGGAAGAGCACGACGCAGGCGTCGGTGAGGAACTGGAGCAGGGGCGCGAGGTAGGCGGCGCGGAGGCGCAGCCAGGAGGCGTAGAGCGACTCGACGCCGATAATGGGGAGGGCCAGGGCGGAGGCGGCGAGGTCCCAGCCGTGGAAGCGCGCGGCCAGCTCGACGGCGAGGAGGAGCAGGGAGAGGAGGAGGAAGGCCCTAATGAAGGCGTAGAAGCGGGAGCGGAGCACGGGGCTCTCGCGAGCCGGGCCGGGCGCGCCGGCGTCGGCATCGGTGCGGCCGTCGGCCACGCGGCGCCTGGCGGCGGCGCCGAGGGTGACGGCCGCGGAGGCCAGCGAGGCGAGGCAGCCGGCGGCGCGGTGCGCCTTGAGGAGCAGCACCCAGGTGATCTGCTTGGCGTTCTTGCCGCGGCCGCCCTTGCGGCGGGCGGCGCCGGAGACGAGGAAGTCCTCGTCCTCGGCGTCCTCCGGGGAGATCTCGGAGATGGACCAGTTGGGGTTCTCCATCTTGACCACCACCGGCGTGCCCCGGTAGGCGCCGGCGCCGGCCCTAGCGCCCCATAAGCCGGTCCACGGCGCCATGAATGGCCGGTCCGAGAACCCAACCCCCGCCCTCCCTCCGGCCAAGGGCCTGGACCTTTCGTTCCCCCCGCCCCCAAATTAGACGCCCACTCCACCACACACTATTCCTGGCCCCCGGCGCCCCCTTCCGTCCTCCCTCCTTTCCACCCCTCCCAACTCCAACTCCACCGCCGCCGCCGCCGCACACCAATCTACCACCTCAGAACTCCACTGTGCGAGTGCGCAGCTCACTCCACTGCCATTAGAGCTTTAAGAAGAGGAGGGCGGCGGGCAGAGGACGAGGGCGGACGGGCTGGGAACAGCTCGACGCGTCTCCAGAGACAGACAGACAGAGGGAGAGGGAGAGGGAGAGAGATCGGCCCGGCCGTGGGGGCAAATATTTTAGGGCGCTTCCTTCCTTTGTCTTTCCCTGCGTTAATTCCCTTTTACTTCGCCGCATGTCCTTTTACCCCCCCTAATTTATTCACTTACCTTCCTTTGCACTCCTGCTGCTGTGCCGCTGCCGCTGCCGGAGATAATTACGGTGAGAAATTCACGCGTTTCCTGTGGTTCAGCTCTCTGGTGGGATCCATCATGCAATTGCATTGCATGGCACCAGCCTCGGCTTTACACTTGGGTCTGTTTAGAACACATCTAGATGTGACATAATTATGTCACATCTAAGCTGATATTCACTTTGTTGTTTGTGGTCTATATTTTTGTCTTTGTTTTTTTTGTTTCTTGTTGCTGCATATGTATTTATGGGAGTTTAGATGTGACATCTTTAAAAAACATTTAAATGTGAATTAGTCAAACTGTTACACTTTGGTCCATGCTTTCCAACAAAATAAAGCCCGTGCATGTTTCACCCTTTTGTTTACTATATTTTCATGTCCGTAAAGTCTTATCATCCATTGTGCTCGCTTCCTTGTTCAAGTTTCCGGAGTACCCACAGGTTTTATTTTGACTTTTTTACGTTTTCAAGTAGTAACTTCTGTGGGTAAGCTATACTAAACTTGGGTTGGATTTGGTCCCAAAAGATGGCAATGACTGTATTTGCTCGTCTCTCTCTCTCTCTCTCTGACACGAGAGGAACAGTGTGAGTGTGACGTAGTGTACTTTGGGGGTTCCTCGCATCTGGCAAGAACGTCCCTCCAATATTTTGTTTTCAGAGAATGGTCCCTGAGTATTTTTTGGAGAAAATTTTCAATTGATGCCGCTGCCGAATAATAGTACTCCCTCTGTATCCATATTAATTGTCGTTTTTTTTGCAGGGATATTAATTATCGCTGATTTAGTACACTAAAACTAATATGGATTGCGGAGAGTATGTATATTCATATTACTTTCTTCATTATTTCAGTACTCATACATGTATAAAGAAATAATGGTTGGAAATATATGTTGGTAATTGATTACAAATGCATAAGGAATTAAGAAGCTCATACTATAAATATGTAATATTATAGCATACATGTGCTAGAAAATATCCAAAAACTTGCTACTGCATTAATATGGAGTGGAAAATGTATGTTCGAAACAACACACGATCTCAAAATCTCAAATTTTCAACAAAGTTTCAATTCGACATCTCTATGGACAATCTACGTTTGAAACAACACAAACTAGTACATGTCTCCACGAACAACAACCGTTAGAGCAACGGATGTCACTTTATTTTAGTCATGTGGAACATCTACAAGCAATGGTCCAAACACTCTTTAGCAACAATAAGAACAACCTAACATTGAGTTGCGAGCTTTGTATTTGGTGATGATATATATTCGGATGGAAAACATGAGAGGGAACTCCTTTGATGGTAATGTGCATGTGGATCCCTAGTATTTTCGCATGTTCATTTGGAAAATAGGTCACACGGTAATTGAAAATCAAATTATTCTAGATTGAGAGTTGCTACATGTGCGATGTGTACCATTGGTCAAATTTCCTGTATGGCGATAATTACGGTGAGAAAATCACGTGTTTCCTGTGGTTTAATTCTGATGTGGGATCCATTATGCAATTGCATGGTACCTCGGCTTTACACTTTGGTTTGTGCTTTCGGAAAAAAAAGTTTGTGCATTTTTTCATCCTTTTATTTTTCTTGTCGTCTATCACCCATGTCTTTATGGAAGTGCTAAAAATATGGCTATGGATTTTTTAATGGTAAAGCGAATGTTTCTTAGGCAAATTATGTGTCGCAAGCGTGGCAATGCCCTTCAGCAAGCATGGCAAATCTTAGCTAAGTAATTGAACATTACAGAATTTATCATGCTTGTTTAAGGAAATTGACATGCTGTGACACCTTTAATGTGCCATGTTTAAAAACCTGATGTCAGATTTATAGCATGATCCCTTCCTTTATTCATTTTTGTAGTAACCATGATTATTTCAACGTTTTTCTTGCTTGCGCTGATTGTGTCTTACAGATGACAGATTTCGAGTAACTTCTGTGGGTAAACTACTAAACTTGGGTTTGATCTGGTCCTTCTGGCGAAAAGATGGCAGTGACTATATTTGGTCCTTTCTCTCTGACACTACTGGAGGAACAGTGTGAGTGTGACGCAGTGTGCTTTGCAGGCACAAGGTTTCCCACGTTTGCCAGAAACAACCCTCCACCTTTAATTTTCAGAGAATTTGTCCCTGTGTAACACAATGTTGGGTCAAAATCTGATTTGTATTTTTGGGGGACAACTCGTTGGAGAAATTTTAATTGATGCCTCTGCCAAATAATAGTACTACATATTCATATTGGTTTCTTAATTATTTCAGTGACAACTTATACATGTACAAGGTATAAAAAGGTGCTAGAAAATGTAGCTGGTAATTGCTCATAAATGCAGAAGGAATCAAGGAGTACATACTAATATCGTTTTGCAAGATGTTTTAGTTGGGCTTGAAAAAACGATATTATATTGTAAAACGGAGAGAGTAGTTATCGAGGACATTTACTTTCGGTGACTATTATACATATAGAAAATATATTTAAAAGCCTAGTTTTATCAATATAAAAATGTATGTTCGAAACTACTCACCATCTCAAAATACCAAATTTTCGTCAAGATGTACTACCATGCTATATGGACAATATGCGTTTGGAACCATACAAGTTATCACATGTGTCCGCAAACAACAAGTACTAGAGCAACAGAGGTCAATTTGTTTAGTAATGTGGTACGTCTAGACAAACAATCTTTAGCAACAGTAATAACAACTTAACATTGAGTTGCAAGCTTCGTATTCAATCATGAGAGTGAACCCCTTTGATGGTAAAGTGCATGAACATCCCTAGGTTAAAATCAAGAGGCACAAATTCCTCAATACATGCGGGACTATGCTTGAGCCGCATTGCAGTGGTGCACTCCGTGCGACTATAGTTTGCCTGATGACCTGCCTCTCTATTTTGCTCTCGACATATCTTTTGTGGAGTAAACTCCCTACCAGACATTAACGATCTAATCTCTAAACCAGTTGTCCATAAGCCGCACGATCCATGTCAACGCTTGACGGGGTCAACAAGGCCTCCAAAGAATGCAAGTGAACAATGACCAGAAGGGTAGTTCGTTGGATGGCAAGAGCCATACCTTGCATTAGATCATGAATCTCCGCCTCCATAGCACCATTGTAGTGAAAGAAAAATGATACATTGTAAAGATCGTGTCTCCACATCATCATACCAACCGTCGCTAAGCCATCCTTCAGGAAGAAGGAGACATCAACAGAGAGGGCGACATGGTCCGCCAGTGGCGGAGGCCATGGGATAGCGGGCACCAATGGCTTCACTTGATGCATTGTCCATTCTACATTTCCCCTTTTAGCATTTCTTCGACTAGGTACTTTCAAGCATGCCCGTTAGACTTCCAACAACTGTCCTAAAACTATAGCGTTGCGTCAACACGTGGTACCTCCTTGTCATGCAAAAATTCATTAAGAATGTGACACACATGCCAGCCGAGCATGATGACTTTATCTCACATGGATTCAGGACACTGCAACAACACATTCAACATCCACTCCTCTTCGTTATCAACTAACAAGTTGTCTCGTGGGAGGTCCCGAACCTGGCGCATGTGTAGCCACAAGTGCTTGAGAAGAACCCTTGTTCTCCTCTCCGCATAGGCCACATGTGGCTCGTTTGGGGTTTGCGCCTTACAAACCGAGGTGACTAGAGCACCCGACGCTATCTACCAAGCCATGTTGGAAATATGCCCTAGAGGCAATAATAAATTGGTTATTATTATATTTCCTTGTTCACGATAATCGTTTATTATCCATGCTAGAATTGTATTGATAGGAAACTCAGATACATGTGTGGATACATAGACAACACCATGTCCCTAGTAAGCCTCTAGTTGACTAGCTCGTTGATCAATAGATGGTTACGGTTTCCTGACCATGGACATTGGATGTCGTTGATAACGGGATCACATCATTAGGAGAATGATGTGATGGACGAGACCCAATCCTAAGCCTAGCGCAAAGATCGTGTAGTTCGTATGCTAAAGCTTTTCTAATGTCAAGTATCATTTCCTTAGACCATGAGATTGTGCAACTCCCGGATACCGTAGGAGTGCTTTGGGTGTGCCAAACGTCACAACGTAACTGGGTGGCTATAAAGGTTCACTACAGGTATCTCCGAAAGTGTCTGTTGGGTTGACACGAATCAAGACTGGGATTTGTCACTCCGTGTAAACGGAGAGGTATCTCTGGGCCCACTCGGTAGGACATCATCATAATGTGCACAATGTGACCAAGGAGTTGATCACGGGATGATGTGTTACGGAACAAGTAAAGAGACTTGCCGGTAACGAGATTGAACAAGGTATCAGATACCGACGATCGAATCTCGGGCAAGTACAATACCGCTGGACAAAGGGAATTGTATACGGAATTGATTGAATCCTCGAAATCGTGGTTCATCCGATGAGATCATCGTGGAACATGTGGGAGCCAACATGGGTATCCAGATCCCGCTGTTGGTTATTGGCCGGAGAGTTGTCTCGGTCATGTCTGCATGGTTCCCAAACCCGTAGGGTCTACACACTTAAGGTTCGATGACGCTAGAGTTGTTTTGGGAAATAGTATGTGGTTACCGAAGGTTGTTCGGAGTCCCGGATAAGATCCCGGACATGACGAGGAGCTCCGGAATGGTACGGAGGTGAAGATTGGTATATTGGACGAAGGGTATTGGAGTCCAGAATTGTTCCGGGGGTACCAGGTGATGACCAGCGTGTCCGAAAGGGGTTTCGGAGGCCCCGACAAGCGTTGGGGGGCCTTATGGGCCAAGGGGAGAGGGCACATCAGCCCACTAAGGGGCTGAGCGCCCCTCCCACCCCATCTCACGTAACCAGGAGAGGTGGGGGCGCCACCCCTAGGGCAGGCGCCCCTCCCGGCTTGGGGGCAAGTTTCCTAGGGGGTGGGGGCGCCCAAACCCATCTAGGGTTTCCCCTGTGGCCGCCGCCCCTCCCCTAGGGAACCCTAGGGCGCCTCTCCCTCCTCCCTTCCCCCTATATATAGTGAGGGAGAGAGAGGGCAGCCGCACCCCTTCCCCTGGCGCAGCCCTCTTCCTCCTCCAACACCTCATCCTCCTCCGTAGTGCTTGGCGAAGCCCTGCCGGAGAACCACGAGCTCCATCACCACCACGCCGTCGTGCTGTCGGAGTTTTCCCTCAACTTCTCCTCTCACCATGCTGGATCAATAAGGAGGAGACCGTCTCCCAACCGTACGTGTGTTGAACGCGGAGGTGCCGTCCGTTCGGCGCTAGGATCATCGGTGATTTGGATCACGACGAGTACGACTCCATCAACCCCGTTCACTTGAACGCTTCCGCTTAGCGATCTACAACGGTATGTAGATGCACTCTCCTTCCCCTCGTTTCTAGATTACTCCATAGATTGATCTTGGTGATGCGTAGAAAATTTTGAATTTCTGCTACGATCCCCAACAGTGGCATCATGAGCTAGGTCTATGCGTAGTTTCTATGCACGAGTAGAACACAAAGTAGTTGTGGGCGTCGATTTTGTCAACTTACTTGCCGTTACTAGTCTTATCTTGATTCGGCAGCATCGTGGGATGAAGCGGCCCAGACCGACCTTACACGTACTCTTACGTGAGACTGGTTCCACCGGCTGACATGCACTAGTTGCATAAGGTGGCTAGCGGGTGTCTGTCTCTCCCACTTTAGTCGGATCAGATTCGATGAAAAGGGTCCTTATGAAGGGTAAATAGAAATTGGCAATTCACGTTGTGGTTTTGGCGTAGGTAAGAAACGTTCTTGCTAGAAACCTATAGCAGCCATGTAAAAACTTGCAACAACAATTAGAGGACGTCTAACTTGTTTTTGCAGCATGTGCCGTGTGATGTGATATGGCCAAAAGGATGTGATGAATGATATATGTGATGTATGAGATTGATCATGTTCTTGTAATAGGATTCACAACTTGCATGTCGATGAGTATGACAACCGGCAGGAGCCATAGGAGTTGTCTTTATTTATTTATGACCTGCGTGTCAACATAAACGTCATGTAATTATTTTACTTTATTGCTAAAGCGTTAGCCATAGTAGTAGAAGTAATAGATGACGAGACAACTTCAAGAAGACACGATGATGGAGATCATAATGATGGAGATCATGGTGTCATGCCGGTGACAACGATGATCATGGAGCCCCGAAGATGAAGATCAAAAGGAACAAAATGATATTGGCCATATCATGTCACCATTTGATTGCATGTGATGTTTATCATGTTTTACATGTTATTTGCTTAGAACGACGGTAGCTTAAATAAGATGATCCCTCACTAAAATTTCAAGAAAAGTGTTCCCCCTAACTGTGCACCATTGTGAAGGTTCGTTGTTTCGAAGCATCACGTGATGATCGGGTGTGATAGATTCTAACGTTCGAATACAACGGGTGTTGACGAGCCTAGCATGTACAGACATGGCCTCGGGACACATGCGAAACACTTAGGTTAACTTGACGAGCCTAGCATGTACAGACATGGCCTCGGAACACGGAAGACCGAAAGGTCGAACATGAGTCGTATAGAAGATACGATCAACATGAGATGTTCACTGTTGATGACTAGTCCGTCTCACGTGATGATCGGACACGGCCTAGTCGATTCGGATCATGTTTCACTTAGATGACTAGAGGGATGTCTATCTGAGTGGGAGTTCATTAAATAATTTGATTAGATGAACTCAATTATCATGAACATAGTCTAAATTGTCTTTGCAAATATGTTGTAGATAAATAGCTCACGTTGTAGCTCCCTGTTTCAATACGTTCCTAGAGAAAGATTAAGTTGAAAGATATTGTAAGCAATGATGCGGACTAGGTCCGTAGTCCGAGGAGTGTCCTCACTTCTACACAGAAGGCTTACGTCTTTGAATGCACCGCTCGATGTGCAAACCCCTACAACATCGTCTGTGGATGTTGTGAACACCTGTCAAACACATCCCGATGACTACTTGATAGTTTAGTGCACCATGCTTTACGGCTTAGAATCGGGATTCCAATGACGTTTTAAACGCCATAGAACATATGAGATGTTCCAAGAGCTGAAATTGGGATTTCAGGCTCATGCCCGTGTCGAGAGGTGTGAGACCTCTGACAAGTTCTTTTTGCCAACAAGATGGAGGAGAATAGCTCAGCTAGTGAGCATGTGCTCAGAATGTCTGGGTGCTACAATCACTTAAATCAAGTGGGAGTTAAACTTTCAGATAAGATAGTGATTGATAGAGTTCTCTAGCCACTATCACTAAGCTACTAGATCTTCGTGATGAACTATGACATGCAAGGGATGGAGTTGATCCCGGAGCTGTTCGCAGTGCTTAAGACCGCAAAAGGTAGAAATCAAGAAGGAGCATCAAGTGTTGATGGTTTAACAAGACCACTGGTTTCAAGAAGGGCAAGGGCTAGAAGGGAAACTTCATGGATGGCAAACCAGTTGCAGCTCCAGTAAAGGAACCCAAGGTTGAACCCAAACCCGAGACAAAGTGCTTCTATTGTAAGGGGAACGGTCACTGGAAGCGGAATTACCCCAAATGCATGGTAGATAAGAAGGCTGGCAACTTCAACAAAGTATATACGTGTTATTAATGTGTACCTCGCTAGTACTCCTGGTAGCACCTGTGTATTGGATACCGGTTCAGTTGCTATTACTGGTGACTTGAAGCAAAAGCTACGGACTAAACGGAGACTGGCTAAGGGCGAGGTGACGATGTGTGTTGGAAGTGTTTCCAAAGTTGATGAGATCACCATCGCACGTTCCATCTGCCTTCGGGATTAGTATTGAACCTAGATAAATATTATCAGGTGTCTACGTTGAGCATGAATATGATTAGATCATGTTCATTGCAATACGGTTATTCAATTAAATTAGAGAATAATGGTTATTCTGTTTACATGAATAATACCTTTCATGGTCATGCACCCTATGTGAATGGTTCATTGAATCTCGGTCGTGGTAATACACATGTTCACGCCAAAGGATGTAGAGTTAATAATGATAGTACCACTTTCTTGTGGCACTGCCGCTTAGGTCATATTGGCGTAAGATGCATGAAGAAACTCCATGTCGATGGATGTTTGGAGTCACTTGATTTTGAATCGCTTGACACATGCAAGCCATGCCTCATGGGCAGGATGACTAAGACCCCGTTTTCAGGTACAATGAAACGGGCAAGTGACTTGTTGGAAATCATGCATGCTGATACGTGTGATCCAATGAGAATTGAAGCGTGCGGTGGATATCGCTATTTTCTCATCTTCACTGACGATTTGGGTAGATATAGGTATATCTACTTAATGAAGCACAAGTCTGAAACATTTGAAAAGTTCAAGCGATTTCAGAGTGAAGTTAAGAATCATCATAACAATAAGATCATGTTCCTACGATCTGATCAAAAGGGGATTTTCTGAGTTATGAGTTTGGCAATCACTTAAGACATTGTGGAATTGTTTCACAGTTGAAGCCACCTGGAACACCACAAGGTAATGGTGTGTCCGGACGTCGTAATCGAACACTATGAGATATGGTGCGATCTATGATGTCTCTTATCAATCTACCGTTTTCATTTTGAGGTTATGCGTTAGAGACAGATGCATTCACTTTAGATAGGACACCATCTAAGTCCGTTGAGATGACGTCGTATGAACATTGGTTTGGCAAGAAACCAAAGTTGTCGTTTCTTAATGTTTGGGGCTGCGATGCTTAAGGCTTCAGCCGGAGAAGCTCGAACCCAAAGCGGACAAACACATCTTCATAGGATACCCAAAGGTGATAGTTGGGTACACCTTCTATCTCAGATCCGAGGGCAGATTGTTTGTCGCTAAGAACGGGTCCTTTCTCGAGAAGGTGTTTCTCTCGAAAGAACTGAGTGGGAGGAAGATAGAACTTGATGAGGTTGTCGAACCTTTACTTCAACTAGAGAGTGATGCAACACAAAAAGATGTTTTATGTGGCGCCTACGTCTGTTGAATAGGAAGTTAATGATAGTGATCATGAAGCTTCGGATCAAGTTGCTATCGAACCTCATAGGTCGACAAGGACATGTACTACTCCTAAGTGGTACGGTAATCCTGTCTTAGATATCATGTTGTTAGACAACAATGAACCTACGAGCTATGAAGAAGCGATGGTGGGCCCGTATTCCGACAAATGGTTAGAAGCCATGAAATCCGAGATAGGATCCATGTATTAGAACAAAGTATGGACTTTGGTGGACTTGCCCGTTGATCGGCAAGCCATTGAGATAAATGGATCTTTAAGAAGAAGACGGACGTGGGCGGTAATGTTACCGTCTATGAAGCTCAACTTGTGGGAAAGAGTCTTTTCACAAGTTCAAGGAGTTGACTACGATGAGAATTTCTCACCCGTAGCGATGCTTAAGTCCGTCGGAATCATGTTAGCATTAGCTGTATTTTTCGATTATGAAATCTGACAGATGGATGTCAAAACAAGTTTTCTTACCAGTTTTCGTAAGAAAAAGTTGTATGTGATACAATAAAAGGTTTTGTCAATCCTAAGGATGCTAAAAGGTATGCTGGCTCCAGCAATCCTTCTATGGACTAGAGTAAGCATCTCGGAGTCGGAATATATGCTTTGATGGAGTGATCAAAGCTTTTAGGTTTATACAATGTTTGCTAGAAACTTGTATTTACAAGAAAGTGAGTGGGAGCACTACAACATTTCTGATAAGTATATGTGGATGACATATTGTAGATCCGAAATAATGTGGAATTTCTGGAAAGCATAAACGGTTGTTTGAAGAGTGTTTTTCAAAGGAAGACCTGGATAAAGCTGCTTACAAATTGGGCATCAAGATCTATAGAGATAGATCAAGACGCCTGATGATACTTTCAAAGAACGCACACCTTGACATGTTTTTGAAGGAGTTCAAAATAGATCAGTCAAAGAAGGGGTTCTTGCCTGAGTTGTAAGGTGTGAAGTTGAGTAAGACTCAAAGATTGACCACGACAGAAGAAAGAGGAAGGACGAAGGTCGTCCCCTATGCTCTTGTCATAGGCTCTATACGGTATTGTCACGACCGGGTTTTCCGGGTATGAATTTCCAGAAAAAGACCGTCGTGCTCATCAGCCCCAGGATTACTGTTAGCTGATGAGGCTCCAACTTGATACAGAAATTTCCAAGCAAAATACAAAATATGTGGTACAAGACCATTCTGGCCTGTGAGTACAACAATTAGGTTTCTGGTGGTCGATGGCGGAAGCGGTTTGTGAGACATCAGTATATATGGGACTCCATTTCCCACAGGAACAGCTGACCAGGTTAACTCCTATCTTCGCGAGGCTGCTATCACCGTTGCTTAGGTCCCGAGGCTGTCATCGCCACGCTCCTCTCCAAGCAAGCAATCTGGCCAAGACAATAGCCAGGGACAAGCCAGTGAGTACTTTGAATGTACTCGCAAACATTAAGAACACAGGTATAATATAATTGATAAACATGCACTGAAAGATTCCATGATCACATCGCCAGTCATAAATAAAACATCTTTTATGCATGCAAGCAGGTTATTTTCATGCAACGTGAATAAGCAGTAATAGAGTGGGAATAAAATGTCACAGTCGGGCGTCTGAGCGACACCACATACAAGGCTTTAAAAAAAATGCCACAGTCGGGCGTCTGAGCGACACCACATAAAAGGCTTTAAAAGAAATGCCACAGTCGGGCGTCTAAGCGACACCACATAAAGGGCTTTAAAAGAAATACCACGGTTGGGCGTCTGAGCGACGCCACATAAAGGGCTTTAAAAGAAATGCCACAGTCGGGCGTCTGAGCGACACCACATAAAGGGCTTTAAAAGAAATGCCACAGTCGGGCGTCTGAGCGACACCACATAAAGGGCTTTAAAAGAAATGCCAAAGTCGGGCGTCTGAGCGACACCACATAAAGGGCTTTAAAAGATAAATAATCACAATGGATATCTAGGAGGTAGAACCGTCCCAGGGATACTCGATAATATAATAATAATGCAACGGGTTAGTCCATCACAAAATAATAATCATGGTCCTCACAAGTAACCAGTCGGTATCCAAGTTTGGTTTAACAATATCTCCTCCAAAGACCGACACAAAGACCAACACTTGACCCATCCCAGACTGTAATCCTTAACCATGGACACGGCTATTCGAATAGGTTTAATCTCTGCAGAGGGTGTACTCTTTACCCGCGAGTAACGGATTCCTTTAGTCCATCGGGACTAATTCCGTCTATGGCCTTTTAGTTGAAAACACGCCTAATTTGCACACACCAGCTTAACTCATCGGTGTCTGGAATCACCCACGACACTTGTTAAGCAAAACTCTAAGTGGGGAGGCTACAACCTCGCGTAGCATGGGATCAAATTTATATTGCGCGCTCTAAGGGGTGGCCTCCCCTCTCGGTCCCAACCGGAAACACCCATGCCCCCGGACCAGGTGGCCTGCCTACCAGCTACAACCGGTATCTTCCACCATGACCTCTCTGTACGGTGTGTGCTTGAAAGGGGTTGACGACTTACTGAACCATACCCTACCTGCGGCAGGGACAAGTGGTAGTACATAGCAAGTATGGGGGTTACTGGAACAAGACTCGATCTACGGTCGACTCAGGATGTTTATAAATTCCCTGCATGACATGTATAACAAATATATTTCAACCAACAAAATCATCACCCATTGTACCTTACTATGCCATACCGGACACAACCGTCTCGACGGAGACCGGCGACAAGCTCACGCCTACCCAAGGCAGAGGCTTTCCCGGATTTCTTTCCGGCATGCATGCAAGGCACATGAGGATGATTACCATCACAAGTATATTCATTTCCAATAGCAAGGAAATCACTAATATGCATTCATGCAAAATGATCATATCACATGAAATAACAAGTTCTCCGATATAAGGTGGTGTTATAAACGTGTCAACTAACACACCAAAAATATTATTCCGGGGTTCAGAATGCTTGCCTTCATGGAGTGGAAAGGCAGGGTGCACTCCAAAACTTTTGAAAGTTTTCTTCCTCTCTCCAAAAATCCTATTTTCAAAAATATGCAAATAACACATATTTTAAAAACAGTACAAAAAAGTTGTTTGGAAAATTTTCAAATAAATCTTAAAATAAACTAGATAGAATTTGAGAGATGTAGGAAAAAGAATTAATTCATTTGGAGTTATATTTAAAAAGTTATAGGCAGTCAAAGTTGTGGTCAAAATCTGTTATTTGAAATAAAACAGAAAAGAAAACGTTTCAGAGGGGAATACGCTTTCGGAGCGGGGAAAACGTACCGGGTTGGATTACGCCTCCACTTATCCAGCGTGGACCGCGCGTGAGTCACCGACAGTGGGCCTGCCTGGCCCACTGGTCAGGTTTGACTGGTCCACGCGCGCGTCGTCTCCCCCTGACCGAACAGGGGCGGAGCTCCGGCGAGGCTCGCCGGCGAATGGCGGCGTCCCTCGGTGATCTGAGTGCATGGGCGTGCTCAGGAGGTCGAGACGAACTCGGGGGTACCCGCTATGGTCGCCGACATGGACGGAGTTGCCGGCGACGAGCTTCGTGGCGGAGATGGCTTCGGGGGCGAAGTGAGTTTGGGGCTGCGGTGGTTCCCAATCAAAATTGAGCAGGGGAACGAGTTCACGGGGGAATGAAAAGGTTCCTGGTGAAGAGAACGGAGAGGAGGAGGCCTTGGTGGTGCCGGAATGGCCGGGGCAGTGGCGGCGGCTGCGGTTGCGGTTGCCGGAGATGAGGAAGGAGGCCTCCCCGGGTCGATTGGCTGCCAATGGGGGTCCTCGGGAGATGGCTTGGGACTGCCTGCGTGCGGAGATGAGCTCGGGGCTCCTTAAATGGGCGAGCCAAGGCGGTTCCGCGGCGGCCGCGGATAAGGTCGCCGGCGACCGCCATTCTGTAGATAGGGCGTCGTGGCGGCGACGAGCGCTAGTGGACACACTCGTGGATGAGCTCGCGCTGTTCCAGGGGCCAGGTGGCGAGCGGGAGAGGCTCGGGCGGCGCCGACATGAGCAGAGGCTGTCGGGCGGCTGCGGCGGCTAGCTCTTGGCCTGCCGGGCGTGGCGAGGGGCGGCTTGGCGCGTAGCGGTGAGGAGGGACGTGCGTGGCGTGGCTCTGCAGTGGTGGCAAGGCCAGGGGCGCGACGCGTCGTCTCGGGCGCGGCACGTGCAAAATGCGTGCCAAACGCACGCTCTGCTCGCGCTCCGAGCGTGCACGGGACGTGCTCGACGTAATGCCAGAGCATGCTAGAGGTCGCGGTTGAGGCTGGGAAGAAACAGGGCTAGGTTAGGGTTAGATAGAGGGTGAATGGGCATGATGGTTAGGTCAGGTGGCCAAGTTCACAATGTAAACTTGAATCCATGCCAAATCTGGCTATGCACACAGGGTGTTTGTCAAAATGCCAAGGGCATCTAGGCAATACTTGGGGTGGCCAAAATCTCCAGGTCAAGTTCTCCTTAGATGAATGAGAAGGTGGTGAGGTTAGTTGGCCAAAATCAGAAACTTATTAGTGCAAGTTTTGCAAAACTTCAATTCTGGACAGAAGATAAATGACATTATTTCATGAACCAAAAATATTCAAATGGGTGCATGCTCCTGGACTTAGGGGTTTGGTAGGGATGTCCACAAGTAGGAGAAAGCACAAGATCATTGGAGCAAAATTAAATAGGGTTGTAGTAGAAATCACAAGGCTGGACCAGAATGAAAATGAGGTTGATTCACTCAAATTTTTCAAATAACATCATTGGGTTTTTGCATAAAGTTGAATCATATGCTACTACCAATATCCCATAATTTTGGTGGAGGCTAGAAAGAATTATTTAGATGGGTTGTAGTGCAAAATTGCACTCTGGATCAGAGAAGAAAAATTGAGTGTAGAGCTCAAAATATTACATGAATAAAAGATATTTTTGTATAAAAGTGATTTAAAAACATCACATGACATCTCCAAATTTTGGTTGGAATTTTAAGTGAATTTATCAAATGGTTGTAGTTCAAATATGGCCATATAACCTTGAAAAACCATTTTTCAAGAAAATAAAGATCAAGCAATTTAATTAGGTAATTAGTTATATTGATAAAAGAAAAGTTTTTCTTGAGAGGTTAATCAAGTCCAATAACATATTTGAAAGGTTTTCACCTTAGGGAACAATTCTATAATAACAAGGGAGACAATGGTTCAAAAAAATAAAAAGGGAGCCCAGAAAATAAAAGTTTTAATTCCTGGCAAAATCTTAATTAATAAAACAAGGCCAAAATTTTTGGGGTGTCACAGGTATGCCATGCTGAGTACCGCACCTGATGTGTGCCTTGCCATATGTCTGGCAAGAAGGTACAAAGGTGATCTAGGACTGGATCACCAGATAGCGGTCAAAATTATCCTTAGAGGAATAAGGAAATGTTTCTCGGTTATGGAGATGATAAAGAGTTCGACGTAAAGAGTTACGTCGATGCAAGCTTAACACCTATCCGGATAGCTCTGAGTAGAGATACCGGATACGTATAATAGAGCAACAATTTGGAATAGCTCCAAGTGGACGTGGCAGCAGCATCTACGATATAAAGTTTTGCGAAATACATAGCGATCTGAATATGGCAAGACCCGTTGACTACAACCTCTCTCACAAGCATAACATGATCAAACCCAGAACTCATTGAGTATTAATCACATAGTGATGTGAACTAGATTAGTGACTCTAGTAAACTCTTTGGATGTTGGTCACATGGCGATGTGAACTAGATTATTGACTCTAGTGCAAGTGGGAGACTATTGGAAATATGCCCTAGAGGCAATAATAAATTGGTTATTATTATATTTCCTTGTTCATGATAATCGTTTATTATCCATGCTAGAATTGTATTGATAGGAAACTCAGATACATGTGTGGATACATAGACAACACCATGTCCCTAGTAAGCCTCTAGTTGACTAGCTCGTTGATCAATAGATGGTTATGGTTTCCTGACCATGGACATTGGATGTCGTTGATAACGGGATCACATCATTAGGAGAATGATGTGATGGACGAGACCCAATCCTAAGCCTAGCGCAAAGATTGTGTAGTTCGTATGCTAAAGCTTTTCTAATGTCAAGTATCATTTCCTTAGACCATGAGATTGTGCAACTCCCGGATACCGTAGGAGTGCTTTGGGTGTGCCAAACGTCACAACGTAACTGGGTGGCTATAAAGGTTCACTACAGGTATCTCCGAAAGTGTCTGTTGGGTTGGCACGAATCAAGACTGGGATTTGTCACTCCGTGTAAACGGAGAGGTATCTCTGGGCCCACTCGGTAGGACATCATCATAATGTGCACAATGTGACCAAGGAGTTGATCACGGGATGATGTGTTACGTAATGAGTAAAGAGACTTGCCGGTAACGAGATTGAACAAGGTATCGGATACCGACGATCGAATCTCGGGCAAGTACAATACCGCTGGACAAAGGGAATTGTATACAGAATTGATTGAATCCTCGACATCGTGGTTCATCCGATGAGATCATCGTGGAACATGTGGGAGCCAACATGGGTATCCAGATCCCGCTGTTGGTTATTGCCGGAGAGTTGTCTCGGTCATGTCTGCATGGTTCCCGAACCCGTAGGGTCTACACACTTAAGGTTCGGTGACGCTAGAGTTGTTATGAGAAATAGTATGTGGTTACCGAAGGTTGTTCGGAGTCCCGGATGAGATCCCGGACATGACGAGGAGCTCCGGAATGGTCCGGAGGTGAAGATTGGTATATTGGACGAAGGGTATTGGAGTCCGGAATTGTTCCGGGGGTACCAGGTGATGACCAGCGTGTCCGAAAGGGGTTTCGGAGGCCCTGGCAAGCGTTGGGGGGCCTTATGGGCCAAGGGGAGAGGGCACATCAGCCCACTAAGGGGCTGAGCGCCCCTCCCACCCCATCTCACGTAACCAGGAGAGGTGGGGGCGCCACCCCTAGGGCAGCCGCCCCTCCCGGCTTGGGGGGCAAGTTTCCTAGGGGGTGGGGGCGCCCAAACCCATCTAGGGTTTCCCCTGTGGCCGCCGCCCCTCCCCTAGGGAACCCTAGGGCGCCTCTCCCTCCTCCCTTCCCCCTATATATAGTGAGGGAGAGAGAGGGCAGCCGCACCCCTTTCCCTGGCGCAGCCCTCTTCCTCCTCCAACACCTCATCCTCCTCCGTAGTGCTCGGCGAAGCCCTGCCAGGGAACCACGAGCTCCATCACCACCACGCCGTCGTGCTGTCGGAGTTTTCCCTCAACTTATCCTCTCACCTTGCTGGATCAAGAAGGAGGAGACGTCTCCCAACCGTACGTGTGTTGAACGCGGAGGTGCCGTCCATTCGGCGCTAGGATCATCGGTGGTTTGGATCACGACGAGTACGACTCCATCAACCCCGTTCACTTGAACGCTTTCGCTTAGCGATCTACAAGGGTATGTAGATGCACTCTCCTTCCCCTCGTTGCTAAATTACTCCATAGATTGATCTTGGTGATGCGTATAAAATTTTGAATTTCTGCTACGATCCCCAACAAGCCATCACCTTCATCTTTTGTGGGAGAGAAGATCGCCACATGTAGGTCCACAAGGATCTCTCCCAAGTAGGATGGGCAAGGGAGGGCCCGCCAGCAAAAGCATCTTCATGGGCAATAGTAGCTAGCTGATAAACACTCTTCACCGAAAAATGACAGTGCTTGTCGCCAGGCCAGAAAGTATAGGCATAAACTAGTGTGTGTGTGCGAACCTTCACTATCTCGCGTGTGGTACATCCATATCCCAGAAGAACTCATTAAGGCGTTGGATGTTCCCGGCACCATGGTCATCCGAGAAGTCTGAGACCCAATTGAAGCAGCAGATCCACTTCGATGACACCAACCGAATAGATGGTCCCTGAGGGATCCATTGATCCTCCAAGCTCTGATCGAAGTATCATTACCCACAAGCCTATAATTTCTTCCTTAACAAGTTTCTGTCCATATTCAATTCCCTTCCACGCATTTGAATAATGCTCATAGAAAAATGTATCTACGAGGTTTCCATTGGGATAATAGTTTGCTCGTAGTAAATGAGCACATAAGCTCTCTGGGGTATCAAGTAGGCGCCACGCTTACTTGGCAAGAAGTACTTAGTTAAACTTAAGCATGTCTCAGAAGCCTAGCCCCCTTTAGCTTTAGGAACAATCATTTTGTCCCAACTTAACCATGCCATTTTTCGCTTGCCCCTTTCCACACCCCACCCATATTGCCGCATGAGATGTGTAAGATCATCACAAACTGAAGCTGGCGGCTGAAAGACACTCATCACATAAGTGGGGGGGCTTGGCGAGCTTTTCATACCTCACCAAGTAAACTTGGTGTTCCTTTTCCATGAACAATACCGACAAATTTTGTGAGAGGTAGGCATATATCATGATGCACCCGCATCCTAATGTAGTCATCCGTCGAGTTGCCATTCAATCTCATGTCTAAAATTTTACCCGAATTCTTCTTAAGCTTTTCTATCATCTCCTTACAAAACACATCCGAGATCTTGTGAATCTAAAGCCAAATTAGCATATATGCAATCACAACCTCTTATGCAGGATTGATCCAGTCATATAGACATAAGAGTATAGCCCAGAATCTGAAGATACATGACCCCTGCTCCATCATCCTTTCCCAATCACCAAAACAAGATGCCTGGACAACGAAGAGGTTCGAACAGATGGGATGGAATCTGATTTCTTGCACCGTGCTCCATGACGCACACATGTGTGCGAAGAACGCATACATGGCTAAAGGTTTTGTTGGTGTGAACCCTAGCCAATGCGAACCATCTAGCACCTTTTCCACCTTTGGATCTTCCCCACCAGACTATCAAAAACCTCGTCTTTCAGATCGAGCTGATCGAAAAAACACACCTAGGTCACCAGTGTCGCCGCCAAAACCACCGCTTCCCGCCACCGACCGGACATCGGAGGGGCCTGCCATGGAGACTTGGGGGAGGCGTCGCTGGGAAAAGGGTGGGAGACAAACGGGAGGATCATACCGCGAGGTGAACGTGGTATTTACTCAACCTTGCTGCCTAGCACTACACATAGAATTTGTTTACTGGTTAACCATATGTAGGTCCTTTATACGTGCTACTAGGACAATAAATTTCTATAAAAAAAAAGATCTGGAAATTATGTTGTAAGATTGCGTAGCACTGCCAAAGCTGATAAATGCAGTCATATTGCTGCCAAAGACCTGCTTAGGTCCACGTCGTGAGCACTTGTCCCGCCCGTATATATATCCGATAGTAAATCACGGTGATTCTCTTTGGCACCGCAGTGAAATCTTTTATCCCTCTGTTTAAAACAAAGTATCTTCGCAGGATTGATTTCCTGGATTTCCACACAACCGTCTGCCTGTTTACCGACACGGTAATTCGCTGGGCCTGCGAGGTCGCTCCTGCAAAAATGGAGCCAACCAGGACCCAGCAGCTTATTATCATCTCTCGTGTCACCCCGTGAACAGCGACAGCGGCACAGCGTTCTCGAGCCGCGCGACGTCGCGGATCCGACGGCGGGGACCCTGACCGACGTCGGCCCTTTCAAACAGGGCCGTCGGATGCCCCTGACACTCTTTTCCCTGTCCGCGCCGTACGTAGCCCACACCGGTAAAGAAAGCGACACCGAAGCAAAGGGAAAAAGGCCGGCGGTGGTAAAAGGCAAAGCGTAACGCAGCGCGTGTGGTCCACCCGTGCCGCAGGCAGAGGCGGGCCCCGCACGGGTCTCCGGCGGTCGGCGGCCCCACCCCCACGAGAAGGAAGCCGGAGCTCGGAAAGCGGGGCACGTTCCCGTATCCTCCGGGCGAGCGACCTATGGACTATCTTTCGCCCGGGCGGCGGCCCATCCATGATCTTTTACGTGACGAGCGGGCGGATTCTCTTGGAGACGAGAGGAGGCGGGCGTATGCGTGTGCCAATGAATGCGGCCATCAATGGGCGGCCTAGCTGGGGTGGCCGGGTGGGTGGGTGCATCGCCTCGCCTCGGTGGAGCTTGCACGGCAAGGGAGTGAAGGTCCCGTGTCCGTCCGTGGCGCGCCCTTGATGTGGTGCCAGGACAGGGAGGGAGCCCCCCGTACGTACGTACGTGCGTGTGTCCATTAACGCGCCACTGGGATCGGGGACAGACATACATGCTCCGCAGACCACAAGCCCACATGGACATGTGCGTCTGTGTACCAGCGTGTCAACTCGGGGTGGTAAAACCAGTCCGCAGATGATGCTGCTTCCGAAGGCCAAACTGGGTGGGCACTTTGTCTTTGCTCCAGGTAAGGCAGCCATGATGCACCAACTGTCCACGGCTCTTCTCTTCTGGTAGCTTAACGGCTACGAAACACGTGTTTGACTGACTGCGTGCTACTAGTGTTCAGATTGAGCATAATCTCGGACTTTGTCAGGAGCCATGGCTTGACTGACTGACAGGTGGATCCAAGGAGAGTTCCTTTGGCTTCCTTGGTACTTTCTGTGATGATGAAAGCGTTTTTATCCCCGCGCAGTGTATCTTGCGCACCGGCGGACCCAAGGCCACTAACTACAGGACGCTTTACACCTGTATATACTGACTGGACATAATGATGGTTCAGCGGCTCGTCTTTGTCTCTGTAGCGGTAACATGGGTCGCACGTTAGCGCACAAGTGAAAATAACACGTACATGTCCACATGTGCCTAGGGCTAGCTAGGTGAGTGGGTGGCAGGCTTCAAAGAGGCATGGAGCAAAATCCTACAAATCCCAATACATTTACCGTTGAACTGCCCCTCGTCGTTTCCTGTTCGCTCCCAGACGCTGTTTGCTTTGTACCGCTGACCGTTCCGGCATGGTACACACGCACTGGCACGTAGCTGGATGCCTGTAGCGACCAGAGGGTTCAAAGTGCCAAGCGTGCACGCCGAACCTACGTGCGTTTTGCTGCGGGCGGTGCGCGCGTGTGCGTGTGTCTACGCGCTCTCCGTGCACGGCCGCGGTTTCATGATCCTGCGTGCAGTACTGTCCAGAGGCCCGATTGTTTCATTCTTTGCATGAGGGTGACCTCCCACCAATCTACTACCTACGTGGATGATGGGAATGGGCTTGTTCATCTTTGCCCTTGATGATGGGAATGTGCCATGAACCACGAATTACGGCATTAATTAGCATATCTCCAACTGCGACGCAAGTGGAAGTCGAACACGTACGGGTACATGCCAGGTGACTTGACAAAGCCGGGGCGGTCGTGTCGCATGTGCCGGAGTAAAGGAGAAAGGGAGACGATGGCGAAAGGCGACCGGCGAGAACCGGCACGAGATCGCCGGGGCGACAGCAGCGCATGCATTTAAATTAACCGACGAACATGTGTAGCGCAGGGACCATCGGCACTGTCCTCGTCCGGTTTTAAAAGCGTTTCAAAAGCTTTTGCGCGATGTTTGCTTCTCTTTCGCTTCCTTTTTCATCTCGAGATCGACATATCTTCGATTTTTAATGGCTTGGCCCGGAAATGGAGTGCTACGCGCGACGGCCGGCAAGTTTGAATCTGTTTTTTCGAATATATATATATATATATATATATATATATATATATATATATATATATATATATATATATATGGTCTAGCTACTCCCCACGAGGGTCGTGGTCGGATTAACGACACGCCCCGGGTTCAGTTCCCGGAGCGGATGGCAAAAGTTGAGAGAGACAAAGGCTTTGTATGTCGGCCAAGTTCAAGTGAGTAAACAAGGAAGGACATCTGTTTTGTTTTGTTTGAAGCACGTTCCGGACCTGAAAACCCACTCCGGATGAGCACTGATGAGTGACGACTATTCCTGACTTCACAGCGCACACGTTCAAGCAGGAGCATATATATGCAAACAAATGCCCAAGATTCTTTTCTGTGTAATGCTGGCAGATCTTTCTTGTCAAACCTAGTAGCAACTTCCCGCTCCCGGCGCCGGATCAGGCAAACCAGCCGCGTTGCGAGAATCGGTGAAACGCGCACGGCATGCATGGGAGTGACCGTGCGATGGTACGCCGGAACTGTCGTGGCTAGCGTCCAATCTCGACCGGGGTAGCCCACGCTAGCGTCCCTGGAGTCGCGGGAAGGCGCATGTGGGTGATGCGAGGTCGGCCGCATCTTCTTTTGTGCTCTTGTCACTGGACTGGACCATGTTTTGTGTAGCTTTGCCATACGTGCGTGCGCTCCACATGCATGACGAGACGATGATGCGTCTGGCCGAGCGGCCGGAGGGGCTCCTCTGGCACTGGCTTCGGACGGTGCCTGGCCGTGTTTGCTAGCGCAAAACGGGTGACAAAGTCGACGTGTTTCACTCTCAACTTCTCCTCGTGCTTTCAGGGTGTGGTATAGTATGTGCTTAGACTTGCACTACTGCACTCTGACAGTATAATGCTGGAATACCCGACAAACGCTCAAATGAGTAGCAGTAGCACGTACACGGTACAAGTGGTCATGCAGATGGTAACAGTGGCACGTAGCACGTACGTACAAACAACCTTATCTCGCTTTCATTTGTTTATTAGTATTATTAAGAGGGCGGCAGCTGAACCGGAAGGCGGCCGTACGTGCGTGCCTGTCACCAACGCGCCACATGCAGGCCAAATCGGCATTTACCCCGCGGACCACCCCCGCTGTCCTCCTGTCGCCTCGTCGTCTCTCCTGTGACTGTGAGGTCGGTCAGGTCAGCCACGTTCCACCCCGGGACGGGACCCTTCGATTCGAGCCTACCTCGCCGACCGCCGCGATCTCTGCTTGATTCCCGGCGCCACCCGGCCCGCCGCCGCCGCCCCGGCCCAGCCTCGTTGACGGACCAGAATCAGATTAAGTGGTTGCCTCGCTGCTTTCACCGTTTTGGGCAAGGGGGTGCTCGTGATAACATGTACGTAGTATACCTTTGCGAATAGTTAAACCAGAAAGAACACACTTGTGCACCGTGTTCGAGGCCGTGGTTCCTGGAATGTTTCGAGCGCATGTGAGCATGTGGCCTGGCCACTGGCTTTAGCTGGGCATGCATGCAGGTATTGATGGTTAACGGAGTCCACGTGCCCTCTGCCTTGGTCTCGGGCTAACCCCTAATAAGGCCGACACTAGCTACGCTACCAGCACCATCAATTTGTGATGGTACACGCGACCGGACGTGAGAGGCAACAACCGCGCTCTTCCAAACGACCTGATGCATGGGCGAATGATTCTTGTTCGGTCCGTTTTGGGCGGCACCCTGCAGACGTTCAGCCGGCAGAAGCTCCCGATACGGTCGCTGTCCGTGGCGAACGTGCTCGTCCAAGCAACCTGCCGCGTGAGAATGATTCTCGTTCCGTTGCTCGGTCCATTCGAGGGGGCGCCTGCCCTCAACCTCAACCTGAAGACAACCGAGAGAAGCTCGACGACGTCCCGACGTAACGCGGCACAGACGATGGTCGATGGACGGTGGACGCGCGCGCGCCCACGGGCTTCACAGTGATTCCGCTCCCGATCCGCCGAGCTGGCTGGTGAATCGCGGCATTGATCTGAGGTGTCAGTCGGATCGTGGGTTCGCGAGACGCGTCGCCTCTCCCGTGCTGTGCGTGCATGCATGCAGATGCAGAGGCGGGGTGGACGGACGCGGAGAGGGACCAGCGCTTCTTTGTTTCACGGTCGGATTGGTTGGCCGGCAGAGTTAGGCTTCTCGTGATATTTTTCATAGTACTATGCTGCTACTTCTTGGAAATCTCCCAACTGCTATTTTTCATAGTACCATGCTGCTATTTTTCGTTTTTCTTAAAAAATCTTGGGTAAACTTTAACAAACGTTTTGAGAGCTTGCCATTTTTCATGTTAAAATGACATTAGTGGAAGTCGCGGCAAAAAAAAAAATCAACACTCCAAAATGCTTTTGAAAATAGCGTTTTTGGAGCATCGTTTTTTTCCACGACTTCCACGAATGTGATTTCATGACGACATTGCAAGCACTCATAACATTTGTCAGTGTTTCACACACACTAAAAAAAGTTCTGATTTTATGGTTCATCTGAGCTAATTTGTGCTCGAGCTAAGTATAGTCATGTCCCTACTTGTTTTGTTATTTTGGACCTTTTATTTGTGGCGAGGTAGTACCATGCAATATGGAAATACACGCATAATGTTGTAAGATGTTTATTTAGTTTTTTGGTGATAGAAAAGTTCTTATGTCAGAAGAATATCCACACCTTGATGAACTCTTGTTTCTGGATTTTTTTATCTATTGTATATGATGTAATCACCTAGAGGATCATAGCTCAATTTCATCATTCAAAATACGAAGTTGCTTTACTACACATAACATGTGGTCTTGATGAACTAATCGTAATCAATGTATATTTTTTTTGCGTAAAAAATGTACTTTTTGTTTTCAAAGCAACGGTCTACCACGTCGATTTCTATTCGACAAACCACCAGAAACTACATAGTTTAGTACATCGATGTAAACAAAGAAAAGAAAAGCCTTTTGCCAACCTTAAGCAAGGAAACATATCGCCAAGCTGCTAGGCCCTAAATCCCAAGACAAAAGTTCTTCGTTCAAACATACACATAATGGTACAAAAGCATAAAACACACGAGTAATCTGAACTTCTGAAAAAAAAGTTTATTATACATGGGTTCAATGTCCGCTCCATTATGTTCCGTATGCAATAATTATTACTTTTGTTTCATCTATTTTCTATGCATAGTTTAATTAAAATTTAACAAAAAAAGTCTAATATGTAAGCCTAACATTGTGACAAGCAATACTGGTTAACCTGCTGTGGCATTAACTATAAACTAAGTACATTTTAAAGTATGCAGTTGCCTAGCTCAAACATTATTGTAGATAAAAGTCGGTGATTCTAAACATGTAGGATTTTCACTTAAATCTTACATTTTAACGTATAATACATGCTTTGTTTGTAGGCTCGACAATTGTATATTTTTTTGTGGTCTACTTGGCGTACTATTTTGGTGGAGTATGATGTGCTCTCTTTTTGTGTTCGTCTTCCGTAAATGCCTCATCTACTGCTTTTGTTCTTCGACCGATTTCTATGTTTACTGTCACTAGACCAGCACCACAATGGACAACCCATATTTTCATAACTTCACCACTTTTCATCACCATCTACAATCCCCGACTCTTTTAGCCATCTCTCGTGGTGTGCGATTAGAGCTATCATCGTACCTATCTGTCATGTCCTCCAACGTTGGCATCACCTCATCACCCTCATATATCGTTACTGCTGCATATGTATTACTCACCGTTGACCATCCCTCCAAACTGCAGAAAGCACGAGTCTTGTCTGGCGATGGCAACCACCCTTAGTCTTTAACCCAAAACCTCTAATCCCTTGGCTGATATCCTCTATTATTTACTTACTTGTCTTTGTTTTATAGGTTCAATATGGGTGCTCCTCAGCCTAGGCAAGGAAACCAAACCATGACAGAAAAAGGAAGGGAGGGGGTGTATGACTAGCAAGCAGGAGTTACAAGATATTATAATCAGTGGCAGAGCAACATGTACATGTTTTCCTATGAGCTGGGGGCATGGCGAGCAGGACAATCCATTAACAAACTGTTCCGATCGCACAATATTTGGTTTTCAATGTTTTTAAATTAAATTTAGGGAAAAATCTTTTTAAGTAAACATTTTCTAAACATGTTTAAAAAAGATTCATAACATTTTTTGAAATCTCTAAACAGTTTATGAAAACACTAATAATTTTCAAAAACATGAATATTTTTTCGGAAATACAAATATTTTTCAAAAATCCAATCATTGTTTGAAAACACAAATTTTTTTTGGGGAATGCACTAACATACTCCCTCCGTCCCAAAATAAGTATTTAAAGCTTAGTACGGAGGGAGTATTTTGAAGATGTGAACATTTTTCTGAAATTCGGAACATTTGTTGGAAGAAGCATTTTTTTTTCGAAATTTTTGGGTAAAGGAAACATAGTAAAAAAAGTCAAGACAGAACCTTTCCGTAAACGGCAAAAAAGAGACTTACACTTTTCGTAGAGGTTTCCACTTTTTTGAGCAATTTCGTAGAGGTTTTCTAAAACCAGAATTTCTGCACGCCAGGATAGGTTTTTTTTTGAGGGGTAAAAACCTTATTTATTCATCAAATGCCACATGAAGTGGGATACGTCTCAGGTCGTGCGGGGTGCCAAACCAAACATGACGCCCCGGACGCCAGGATAGGACAAATCTTTCCAAACATGGATTTTTTAAAAATGTACATCATGTATTTGAAAAATGTTCAGTATGTATAAAAAATGCTCCCCGTATATACAAAAAATGTTCAATGTTTACTTAAAAGTAGAGAAGTGTCAAAAAAGAAAAGAAACTGAATAGAGAAAAACCCTAAAGAAGAAACACAATAAACCAAAACCCGAAAACCCCCGCTGAAAACCAACACAGAAACACACATGGAATAAAAAACACGTAGTAAGCCTCTAACACCGATACGAACTGCTTGACTTTTGTAGGAGCACTCTTGTGGGAGGAGCACGACGCTGCTTCACGAGGAAGTACAATTTTGCTTCATGCAAAAAGCACATCTTTGCTTCAGTTTCTGTGAAGCGCAATTAGGCTTCACGCGAAAGAGAACATCCATGCTTCACTTTTCAGGTAGCAAAGAAGCATAACTAAACTGCACCAAGCAGAACACAAAATATACACATGCGCTTCAGATGGAAAAAAATTGTGCTTCACGTGCAACACACACACCTAGCAAGACATAACCCCCCAAAAACCAAAATAATAATAAAAAAACCTAGAAAGAACGAAGCAAAATCCAAAATCACCCTCACCCCCAAAACAAACAAACAAACACACGAATGCAAAAGAGAAAGTTCTCCCGCGGATGCGCCCAGTGCGCGACATACGTCAACGGCTGGGCACATTATTTGGCGCTCTTGCGTGCTATCCCAGCCTACCAAATTGCCAGCTGCGGCCATCGCACGATCAATAGCTCCCGTGACAGTATGCGGCAAATAGGAATTACACCAAACCATGCAAATCTAGCTAAGGACAGTAGCGGAAAATAGGAATTACATGATCAAACCATGCAAATTCAGCTCATGAACGTTTCGACACAATATGTCAGGGGCCGAGCCTTTTTCCTTTCGTAGATAATTACCGTTCAAAAGTAGGGAACAACTAGTCCACTTGTATTCAAAAAATGTCAACCGATTGTTTAAAATATGTTAAATGTGTATAAAGAAAATGTTTCTCATCTATAGAAAACATATACAATGTGTGCCAAAAAATTTGATCATGTATTTAGCATATGTTAATAAAGCATTTGAAAAATGTTAAACAAGTATTTGAAAAATTGTTAATCAAGCATTTCAAAAAGTTAAATGTGTATAAAAAATGTTGAACATGTGTTAAAAAATGTTAATCTTGTATTTTTATAATGTTAATCAAGCATTTTAAAATCTTAAAATGTGAATAGCAAAATGTTGACCATGTATTAAAAAAATAATCTTGTATTTGAAAATTCTTAATCAAGCATTTGAAAAGTTTTTAAAATGTGTATAGAAAAAAATGGTAACCATGTATGAAAAATGTTAAACTTGTATTTAAAAAATATTCAACCTGTATTACAAGATGTTCTTGATGTATTGAAAAATGTAGAACTAAAACGAAAGGAATCAAAGAAAAATGAAATAACAAGGAAAACCAAAAATAGAAACAAAAGAACACAATGAAAATAAAATAAAAAAGGAACCCAAGAAACAAGTGCAAAAAGTATGGAAAACAATGAAAACCAATAAAAGAAACAAGGAAAAACAAGAAAGCCATTGAAAATCAAGAAAGAAACAAAAAATCAGAGAGAAAAGAAAAACCACCAAAAACCATGGAAGAAAACAAAAGAGAAACAAAAAATGAAATTAAAAGTGAAGAACCAAAGTATAATGAAGAATAAAATAAAACCATTGAAAACGGGAGAAGAAATAAGAAAACAGAACAAAAATCTAAAGAAATAAAAAAAAATAAAAAAAGAACTATAACAAAGAAAGAAGAAAAAGGAGGGATGAGAAAAAGACAACCAAAGAAAAAAAAGGTAAAAGGAAGAAAAATCGATACAACAAGAAAAAAAGGAAATGCAAAAAATCCATAGAATACTGAGAAAAGAAATAAGGAACTGAAGAAGTAAAAGAAACATGAAAACCAAGAAAAAAACCGAAGAAAAGCTGTTGAAAAATGAAAAACCAAAGAAAACTTGTTAAAGAATATAGGAGTAAACTAGCACATATGACCGTGCGTTGCAACGGGAAAACTGGATATTTTGTGCAAGCATAATGTCCCACATCATCAAATTCACTATAAAGAACATGTTGCAACGCAGCATCCTTCTACAAAATGAACATAAAAAATACGTTGCAATTTAGCCGTGTTCATATTTTCTTTGCCGGGCATAATCTTCCACCGATTCCATTTTAAGTATATTTAATGGCATTTAAGTATAATTCTTTCATTAATTACCATGATATTGTCACCCATTTTCTAATTTAGTAGCCCTAACACATTGATGCCTACTTATCCTTCCTTTTAATTATCCTACCTTTTTACCTTAAATCCTTCATGTTGAATTTATTAAGACCACAATCTTTCTTTTAGTTATTCCACTGGTTTACGCATACTCCTTTGTTTAATTAGCCACATCCATTTAATATTCTATTTAAGCCCACAATCCTTCATTTATTAGCTTATTCTCTCAATTAGCTCGTCCTAAACATGATGGCTGTCACTCGTATATTTAGAGCGAGTTGGGATTAGTAAATGTGAAAGGCGCATACGTCATTGGTTGTTTTACATCGAAGAGTTAGACATGAGGTCCTATGTTCAATTCCCACAATGTTGATTTATTTTGACCCAGTTATTTTCCGCGGTCTCTATGAAACCCATAAAAGGCTCATTAACATACAAGTACTTGGGCCATATCGCTTAGCATGTGTAAACCAAACGAAAAGGATTAAACCAAACTAAGAATATCTATTTTTTTAATAGTAGATATAGATATAGAAAAAATAAAACCCAAAGAGAAAAAAAATGAAGAAACCAGAGCGAAGGCAGCCAACATCAATCGCCCTCTTGATTGAAACCTGACCGATCGAAGAAAAACAGATGAAATTGTTTCATCGGACCGGCGCAATGGCTACGCGTGGGGAAAAGCTTTCAGGCGAAGGTAGCATATATATCGCCAGGGATATAGCTCCTGCATCTTTGCAAAGGGTAATCCTTTTTTTTGAGAATCGGGTATACCTTAGATAATATTAATAGTTTTTTTGGGCAACTACTACTAGTGATTTCGTAGCAAAGCAGCAGACGAGATCACCAAGCCCATTTACTACCATGCAGCCTCATGGGCTAAAACCCAGTTATCAAGGCCATGCTATTACCCTAAAAACAAAGTCAAGCCCATGCTACCGTTCCTCATCGGCTTCCCACACAACCTCGGCTGCACCAGACCTCAAAGAAAAATAAAATCGCCTGCATCCTAGTCCTGCCGCCAAATTTTCTCCTCCGCCTCGAGCAAGCGTGGGGATTGAGTCTGACGCGACGAGGCGGAGGCAGACCAGCCCCAATCCAAACTCTAGGGTTCCTCGATCCTGTCCGATCAGACTGACCCGCGGGGTTGTTCTGCCCTAATTCCCCTCCTACGCATCAGAGGTACCGATAGATTTCTCGAAATTTCTACTTCCGTGAACGCGCGGAGAGTGGTGCTCTGTTTGATTTTGATGGATGTTGTCTTGGAAGCAATGGCGGTTCATATAGTCCACTTAATCCTAGTTTAAGCCGCAAATCAGGTCGTCTAGGTGGTAATGGCGGTCGCCGGCTGTCCATTTGGGCTTCAGATTTTAGAGCATCTCTAGCCGCGCCCCGAATAAGGCCCCTTAGATGATTTTTTTGGCCGTCGGTGTTGAAAAAATCGGCCCAGTCATGCCCTCAAAAGCCCTTTTTTTGCTGGCTTGGGTCGAAATTGGCGTCGGCGGGCCCAGACCGAACCCGCTGGGGGGCGCTTGGGGCGCCGGCCGAATCGTTTTTGGCGCGAAAATCGGCGGGCCCTCCTTGGCAGCGACTCGGCTGTTCTCGTCGCTTTGTTGCCCTCATTGCCTCGGTTTCCCGCGGGCGCGCGCTGCCACGCCGGTCAGCCTCCATTGATGCCTCACGGGCAGCGGGGCGACGCGCGTCCCTCGCCCGCCACGCGTACACACGGTGGCCACGCGGGCGCCGCCTATATAAGTCGCCCCCTCCTGCACCGGTGAGCCACACACAGACCTCGCTCTCCATCGCCGACGCCCCCGTTCCTCCCTCTCTTCTCGCCTCACCCAATGGCCGAGCGCTTCCCAGGCGATGGCGCGGCGGTGAACGGCTTCGGCCGCCGCCACCTTCGCGAGGACGAAGCTCGGCTTCTCTGTGAGGCCGTGTACCCGGTCCCGCCAGACACGCGGGTGCCCGGGGCGTGGAGGATAAGCGCCGGCGGGGTCCCGGTGCCACCGCCGCCCACCGGGGCGGCTAGGCATTTGGAGATCGCCCGTATCCATTCCTTTCTGTCGTAGGCGGCGAGAGAAGGGCCAAGGTACGCCCCCGACAGCACGCTGTGGGAGCCGTACTTCCGCCGCCGCCACGCCGAGCAGCTCGAGGCCACCAACGGCATCATGCCCTCCGGGAAGCACAATGCCGATGGTGGGGCGTGCCCGGCCGCACGCTGGAGGCCGTCCTCGAGTACATCGAGGGCAGCAACACGCCGAGGCTGGAGTACCCCGCTCCCCCCACCTTCTCCCGCCGGCGTGGGAGCTCCTGGACACCAAGACGCATGGACCCGATGTCCTCCTCCTCGTCTGGCCGCTCGTCCAGTTCTCCCTCCTCCCTGTCAAGCTGGAGCCCCAGGATGCGCCGATCAGCCGGCGCACCTGCAGCTGCGGCGTCCGCATCACCGAGTCCTCCCCCACCTCTGCCCGGCTCGTTAGGCCGAAGGTGGAGTCCGGCCTCCCCGCGGAGTACGAGGCCATAGCCTAGTCCGGCTTCTTCGACGAGGCCGCCCTAAAGTGGGCGCGGGACGACTACCTCCGTGACGAGATGGTCCGGCAGCATCGAGCCCTGCAGGAGATAGCCGCCCGCCAGCGTGGGCGCGATGACGAGAACGGCGTGGTGATCCTCGACAGCGACGACGATGAGGACGCCCACGGACCGTCCAACCCGCCGCGCGTCGGCGACCTTGGGCAGGGGAGCAACAGGGACGGCGGTCGCGGAGGAGGCGACGACGACGACAGCGGCGGCGATTACATGCAGTTCTACAGGCTCCTCGGCATGTAGAGCTTCAGGGCGGCGGGCGGCGAGGACGATGGCGGGTCTAGTAGTGTCTTTTTTTTGTAAACTATTTGATGAACTCGTCAAAGTTTGGTTAAATTTGCGTCTTGTTTGTGCGAATGTGGGGCCGGATTTTGTTTTAAAAAAAGCAAAATGCGACGTGGGGGCGGCGACTGGGGAGCATCACGCCCCCAACACGCGGTTTAGCGCCGGTACGCCCCCAGGCGGCGATTTTATGCGCCCCCTGGGGGCCAACGGCTGGAGATGCTCTTAGGAGATAGTAGTGCAAATTTTTTTTTGGAGGGGGGGGGGAGGGGTAGGGCCTAACACGCTTATGATGACGTGGTGGCGTGAAATAAGGCTTGAGGTGGAGGAATTACATGTTTGGCATTTCAATTTTCAGTTTTCATCTCAATCAAATGTTCCAGGATACAGTAGCTACCAGTTACATGTCCTGACCAAATATGGGGGCTTGAGAATCAGGTTTAGAAAGTTTTAAAGTGAGTCAACTTGGTTGTTAGGCACCACAGGTAAAAATCAGGCCTACAAGGTGCTATTGAGAGCGGCAGCTGCTGGGCTATTGCCCACTTGCATATAATGACTTCAGTTTTATGGTTAGAACAGTGCTCATATTGAAGTCATACCATTTGTCCAGTCAGATCTGATTGCTACTATAGTACACATAGTATCATCTTATTTGTTTAGTGGTATCACATTACTTGTATGGCTTAGCTACCGTCAAGTGATCGACAAGGGCATTGCAATCTAAACTAGGATGCTGCTCATTCAATCAATACAGTGATGCTACACTGAAGCTAGTTAGCTAAACGTCATGCTTTACTGATGATTGAATTGTACTAGTTTTTGTAGTGCAATGAACTGGAGTGTGCCCTTCCTTTCAGACTGTTTTAGTTATTTAGCAATTGACCAGATTCAAGTTCGATGTATAAGCACGATGTCTGTCATTCGACTTTGAAGAATTTTCATTGAACCAAACTACCTTACTGAATTCTAATCTGATCAATATGTTGACCACATTAATTACAGTATACATCTTCTCATGTATCTGTAGCACCGGGATATGGATCCATAAAATTGTATTATAAATGCTCGTGTTTTTTTAATGAAACTGGTGAGAACACATTCAGAATCAGGATTTTTTAACTGAAGCTGAGAATATGCAATTGATACATGTTGGGGGAACACCTTTATTGAGTTAAGGGGCCATTGTTTCCCCCTTTCCTCCTTTTACAGGTAGGGGCCATCTGTTTATCTTCGATCATGAAAAGGTTTCCCATCTTGTGCCGAAAGAGCAGATGGTAGATCCTAGGCATATTCTATTTTTTTACGTGATCGTACGCCAATTCTAGCATGTCAGCAATTGTGCAACGTGTGTTATACAAAGAGGAAATTGTTGGCATTGACTGAGGACACAGGAGAGTGCATATGGGTTCCTTTTCTTTCCGCGCGTAACTTGACTGACAAAAAAACTTTGACCATATGGTAGAATAGGGGGAGCCAACTGGCTGTTATAATAATCCATCCGAGCAGCCATGAAGTCAACAGGAAAAAACTCAACCATCAGGCCTAAAACCGATGGTATTTTTTCTCTTGAACACACACTGAAAGGCGTGTCATCTCTACTATTATAAACATGACGAGTTGGGGTGGATCTGGAGGATCCTAGCCATCAAATTGCATAAATCAAACGGGGTACATTGCTCTACTGCTGCCGCGCATCACATCATGACATTTTTTAAAAGTCTACAATCATTTCTGTGAATTACTTGTTGTGGGTATGGATGTATGGATGTATCTAGATGTATTTTAGTTCCGAATTACTTGTCGTGGGTATGGATGTATCTAGATGTATTTTAGTTCTAGATACATCAATTTCTGCGACGAGTAATTTGGAACGGAGGGAGTATATGTAAGTCCTCAATTAGTTAGCAATTGATCCCATTATTTGGAAGCCCTCAATTAGTTATCAGCCGAACCAATCCAATTACTGCCATTGTTTGCAATTATTGTCATTTGTAATATATGTTACAAGTATGTATAGAATCCAAGCTTTTTGAATAAATTTATAAAATCCAAGAAAATTATGTATCATCAAAGTACTTATCAACATAAATTTACGAAATGTAATGCCCTTTTGCAAACTCAAGACATGATTAACCAGCAAAAAAAGAGAAATATAAAACCTCAATATTTGAACCAGTAACAAAAAAGGCACTTAGTTTTGAATATAGGGCTCGTCTTATTTGGTTCTTGATTTCAGGGTTGAAATTTGTATGTTTACATAGCTTTCTATGTGCTACAACTTTGAACTTTTTAGGAATTTTTGAACTATCATTAATATTTATGGGAATCTCACAAATGTAAACTCCAGGCTCCAGCTCCTTACTCAGGTGTGTCTTCCAATTATTGTAGGAATTGAGGATAGAACCCCTCCATTCACACAGGCAATTCCGGTTCGAAACAGATCCTCCTCGACCCTCGTGGAACTTGTGAGGGCTGTAAAGGTGATGCATATCTCCTATTACGTGGACAAGATCGTATTACTTGAACTTTACTGCATTGTTCCTATTTCTTTCATATGCTGCACAATGTTGTTTATCACTTTTTTTACTTTTATTTGTCTTTATGTGATGTGATGGTTCACCAACAAGCCTACCAGACTTTTCATTCCTTTCAAGAGGTAATTTATTGTTATTTTTGTAATGTAATAAACTTGCTGTCATCTAAATAAAATAACATATGCATTATTAAATTATTGAGGACAGAGTCACAAGGAAGAAGATAGCCAGTGAGGCTACTACGATTATTCCTTTGTTCTTCGTTGGACAACATAATCAGAGCCATCCCGACATCTTCTTCTTGTAATGGAATAATCAATAAGCTAATAAAGTGCCTGCCCTTTGTCAGTCAGTAATTAATTACGACCTACATGTGCACAGTACACTATGCGGGGTGCGGGGGGTAGATAAAAAACTTCCATCTTGCGCTAGCTTCAGAAAAGGTAAGCATGATCACAATCCATCTTAGTGACTGTCTCTGTCATGCAATAAACAGTGAGCCTTTCTCAGATTTCCTGAGTTCTTTAACATCACAGTGTTGGTTGCTTAGCTCTTGTCCCAGGTGCAGGCAATACTTGGCTACAAATAAATTAACTCAAGCTGTGTTGACGGCATGTGCCATCAAGTTGTGAATGTTTGACGTTTTGCATGGCGCTCTTTCTAGCAGAAACCTAGTCGGGCAGGGATATTCTCACCACTTTACAGACGCAGCCATGGTTTTTATACTGGAATTTTGGTAGCTCCCTCGCGTGTTCCTTTTTTTTTTTTTTGACTGTGGCGTGTTCCTTTTTTTATGAGTGCACCTTATCTTGTTGTACGTTCCTGCTTGTGAGAGGTTCTTGTTATATATTTCAGGGCTCGTGATTTGTTAAAGGATGGTTTCGTGTTCTGCGCAAAGCACATGCAGCTTGGCACTGCTTTCCCAAATTGGTCTAATGGCGTGTTCATTTATGGTGTTCTTCAGACTAGTTCAATTCTTATTTGCAATGTTCTTCAAACTAGTACCATCCTTATTACTCCCTCCGTTCTGAAATACTTGTTGGAGAAATGGATACAATTGGATGTATCTATAACTAAAATACGTCTAGATTCATCCATTTCTCCGACAAGTATTTTGAGACGGAGGGAGTACAATGTTCATTGAACAGGTTGCCATCTCCCTGTTATCATGTTGGTATATGAAACTAGTTGCGACAAGTAGCCAGGCCACCACTGCTTTATAATAGTTTGTGCATAACAGTTCAAGGTAAGTTTCCCTGTAAGCAACATGTATTGCCTGACTAGGTAGGAAGCATCTGTTTCCTTCCTCTGTAAAAAGGTTTGACAATTGGCTGTAATGGCTGAAATGGAAAAAGGCAACGACTCAAACAGCAAATGCCATATTTATGTTAGAATCTGCAGTGATCACTGATCAGCGTATTTCATTTATCAATGGCATTTAGAAACTAATTCACTTAGTTTTCTTATGGGAAAGTTGCTCTTTGGTTAAATACTAGCGAAAAACACAAGTTATTTTTTGTTATATTTGCATCAAGAAGCATGCCCTCAGAGGCTCACATGTAACCATTTGTCACTGTTTGTTTGAGAAATTCCGCTATAATTTCATTAACCTAACCACCTCTTTTATCTAAACGTTTTCTGTTAGACAAGATGACATTTTGTGTTCGCTGGGCACCTTTTATCTTTATGTTTCCTCAGTAAACTGTTGTCTAGCAAAGATGAACAAACATTTATGTTCATTATGTCCTGTGTCAGTTCTTACTTTCCGTCTCTCTTCTTGAAACTGAAAGGTAGAGATTCTCTAACTTATAATTTCCAACTCTACCGAAGATGATCAGTCAAGTCAATGTGTCCCTGGTCTTCCTGCAATGTCACTGCTTACGTAGTACACATAGGATTTCTTGTTCAGCTTCAGTGCATATCTTACAGACTTACACGATACATTAATCTGTTCTTTTCTGACAAAGTAAATGTTGTAAGTAGCCTGGTTGAAAAATCTACTGCAATTTATGATGTCTAAGAAGGCCATGGAACGAAGTAAAACTACTTACTGTTGAGAAGAATATGTTTTTTTTTAGTTTCTTGTTACATAATCTGGTATCATTCTTGTTACATAATCTGGTATCATTCTTGTTACATAATCTGGTATCAATTGTTTTTCTTTTCAAAATGGAAGGCAAACCAATGCTCCATCTGTGCAGGGGTTAAGGCCTTAGGTTCTGGGTATCATCGATTCATCGATTGAAACTGTGCTGTTACAGCAACTGCGGTTCAAGACATATCTAATGATGTGTTGTGGCCGTACTAAACATCAAGTTAAACAGTTACTAATCATTGGTCACCGTTGAGAAGCTGGCCTCGAGGTGAGTGTACTCAAATTAAATATTCGCTCATCGTTTCTGTGTGGAATATGGTGGAAAATGAATATCTAGTACAAGATGTATAGGTGATAACATGAAGTAAACGATTGAATCAGACAATAAAAAAATTACAAATAAGTACCCTGTTTGCTTTTATTTGATTGATCGGAATCATAAATTCAATTCAAAGTAGTTTCTTGGCACACCACCAACTCGTACAAACAGCTGAGATGACCTTTGTCCCATCAAGTCACCACTTTAAAACGTGCCTATACCTCACCTATGTAGAGGTTAGGTTACCAAAGCAACATTGACTTCTTGGTAGAGGTAGCTATATTCGCAAGTTCCATATGGCTTTGGACTGCGAGTTAACCTCTTTGACTCTTCTCACACACGCTCTTTAACCTCTACTGTAGTTTTCTTTTTCTAACTAATAATGGACTTGGTCGTCTCTGATGATCCTAATCATTGTGTACAGTCAGTCTTGTTTTGCTTGCACTTTGAACTTCTATTTCCAAACAAGCAATATACCTAGCCATTTATAATGGTCAATAAACCTTGAACTTCCTGATTAATTCCAATGAAAATAAATTTATTGAATTGGTGTGCGTAACTACTTTAATTATCAGAAAGAGAACCAAATTAGGGGAGCTGCTGCCTGCTGGATTATTCATTGTACAAAAATGTATCGAGGATTTTGATATTCACACATGACTAGCAGAACTACTTTGTTAGAAATTGGCGACTCCATTGCAAATCAAACATATATCTGTGGCAGTTTTTATATCACTCATTGCATGTCTTGTTTAGAATTATAATTTCGAACTTTGTTTCACAAACTTAATCAGCATTATCATTTCAATCATTCTAACCATCAGAGTAATCTAGGTGCACAAAACTTGTAGTAGTGATGTATCTTGAGTCTTTCCTTTACATGTTATTAACTCTTTAAATACCATGTTGATTACTGTTGTGGAACACACACCTAATCAGAGAGGAGTCGAAGGTGAGAGAAGGGGAAGACACTGGAATTTCTGGTCGGGGCAACCTCATCCATTCATCCTCAGTACAGATATTTACAGAGCTTCACTTTTACACATAAGACCTCTAGCTTTCCTATTATACAACAAGAGTACCGACACTCCCCCTCAAGATGGGGCGAAGATGTCAATAAGCCCCATCTTGTTACAAATCCTCATAAATGATACAACACCTATCCCTTTTGTTAATACATCTGCAAGCTGATCTACTGACCTAACATAACTAATTTGGAATAACCTTTCATCTAATTTCTCCCGGATAAAGTGCCTATCTATCTCAATATGTTTAGTTCTATCATGATAAACAGGGTTGTTCACTATGTTAATTGTGGCCTGATTATCACAATATACCTGAATAGGTGCACCACTGCACAACAGCAACTCCGTTAGCAATGTTTTTAGCCACATCAGTTCACACAACCCTGAAGCCATTGACCTAAACTCCACTTCCGCTGTCGAGCGAGCTATCACACTCTGCTTCTTACTTCTCCAACTAACCAAATTTCCTCCGACAAACATGCAGTAGCCCGAAGTTGAACGCCTATCATCTAAGCATCCAGCCCAGTCCGCATCTGTGTACCCCTCAATTCTCAGATGTCCATGATTAGTGAACAGGATTCCCTTCCCAGGACAACTCTTTAAGTATCTTAGAATTCTATTCGCAGCATCTAAGTGGCTAGTTCTAGGGTCATGCATGTATCTGCTTACGGTACTAACAGCATATGCTATTTCTGGTCTCGTATGTGACAGATAGATTAACCGCCCAACTAGCCTTTGGTATTGGTACCTATCAACGGGATCACCACCATCTGCAGAGATCCGATGATTCTGTTCTATTGGTGTGATTGCAGGTTTGCATCCTAACATCCCTGTCTCCTCAAGTAAATCAAGCACATATTTTCTTTGTGAGAGATAAATACCTTTTGGGCCATATGCAACTTCGATTCCCAAGAAGTAGTGGAGATATCCCATATCCTTGACTTCAAACGACTTTGCTAACATCTTCTTCAACTGAGATATCTCCACCTCATTGTTACCTGTAATCACAATGTCATCTACATAAACAAGAAGTATAGTAATGTAATCGCACTGGCATTTAAAGAATAGGGTATGATCTGCATTGCTTTGCCGATAACCCATGGAATAGATTTCCTTTCGAAACCTTCCGAACCATGCCCTAGGAGACTGTTTTAGTCCATACAGAGACTTTGTTAACCGACACACTTTACCCTCTGTTTCCCGGCTTCTAAACCCAGGAGGAATTTCCATATAAACCTCCTCTTGCAGATCTCCATGGAGAAAAGCATTTTTAACATCCATCTGGAACAATTTCCACTTCTGATTTGCAGCTATCGAGATTAAAGTCCTGACAGTACTCAATTTCGCCACTGGAGCAAACGTTTCATCATAATCCACTCCGTAAGTTTGACTATACCCTTTTGCAACTAGCTAGCCTTATATCTTTCCACCTTACCATCTGGAGTTTGTTTAACTGTAAATACCCATTTACAACCCACAACTTTCTTATCTACAGGGAGAGAAGTAAGTACCCATGTTTGGTTCTTATCAAGTGCTGCCATTTCCTCTAACATTGCCGCCCTCCATTCTGGGTATTGCTTCGCTTCCTGCCAGTCACGTGGTATAGGTAAAGTTGAATGCAAGGAAGCTATAAATGACTTATACAAAGGCCCAATAGAACTGTATGTAACATAATTAGAGACATCATATGGGGCTAACTTAGAGGGCAATTTTCCAGCAATAGTGCGAGGCTGCTTTCTAAGGGCAATGGGAACATTTAAGTCATCATAAGCAAGAGGAGGTATACCATCGCTTGTGGAGATCGGTAGTGGAGTATGAGATGAAGCTGATGGTTGTGAACTGGAATCATGCCCGTCGGATTGAACTTGAGCTTCTGAATCATCCTCCGCTGGACTAATTTCCTCCCCCTGCACATGTTCTTCCTCAGTTTGATGTCTCCGCGTATACACCCGCAGATTTTGTTCTTCATCCGGTCTTGCCCACCGCATAACTTCAGTTGATGTATTTTGTCTCTCCCCTTGCATAGTTCGCCCTGGTTCTCCTTCTATAAGATCCACATCTATATTATCATTTTTGTCTTCCAATGGTATTACTCCAACCACCATTTCTCTTGATGGTGTAGAATTGCTCTCTTCTCCTTCTTTTTCTCCCCCCGTCCCATTGTCCAGATCTGAAACATCACTAGAAAACAGATCAGGAAAGACATCGGTTAAATCATCAGGTTCCCCATAAAATGGTACTTGTTCCCTGAAGATTACATCCATGCTCACAAACATTCGTTTTTCTGATGGACACCAACACTTATAGCCTTTCTGCTTCCAAGAATACCCCACAAACACACACTTCACAGCCCTTGGATCTAACTTTCCAACAGATGGCCTGTAATCTTTCACAAAACACACACACCCGAACACCTTTGGTGGAACCACATATGTAGTCCTACCTGTCAGACACTCTATTGGAGTTTTGTAACCAAGAACTCTAGATGGCATTCTGTTCATCAAGTATGCAGCAGTCATTACTGCCTCACTCCACAGAAATTTTGGAACATTCATGGCCATCATGATACACCGTGTAATCTCTAAGAGATGCCTATTTTTTTCTCTCAGCCAAGCCATTCTGTTCAGAGGTACCAGGACAAGTAGTTTGATGAATAATTCCAAAGCTTGATAAATATTCGTCAAACTCCTTATTCACATATTCCGTGCCATTATCAGTACGGGGTACTTTCACGCATGCATTATATTGGGTCATGATTAAATTATGAAAATCCCTAAAACATTCAAATACATCACTCTTGTTTTTCAACACATAGACCCAAGTAGTCCTAGTGCAGCAGTCAATGAATGTGACAAAAGAGCGATATCCATTAAGAGATAATACTCTGCTAGGACCCCATACATCCGAGTGGATGGTCTGAAGCGGTACCGTACTCCTATTATCAGAAGATACATAAGTACTCCTAGTCTGTTTCCCATAGTGGCACACATCACATACTAGATTCTCTTTGCTAATTTTATTATACAGGTTTGGATAAAGCTGACCCAAAATGACAAAAGACATATGTCCTAGCCTGCGATGATGAAGAAGAAATTCCTCCAGTGGAGAGTGAGACAACACAGCAGCAACAGTAGGTGACATGTTATCATCTAAGTAGTACATGCCATCACGCATGCTCCCTGTCCCAAGCCTTCTTCCAGTCCCAAGTTCCTGAAATAAGCACCATGATGGGAAGAAGATAGCAACACAATTAAGCTCGTTTGTAATGCAACTAATGGATAGCAGATTAATTGGGAACGAGGGAACATGCAGAACAGATGAAAGATGCATATTAGATCTACACTTGACTGTTCCTGACCCCAGAACAGTTTGAGAGGAGCCATCAGCCAATTTGACACTTTGCCTTTTTAAATCAGGAGCATAGTCAATAAAATTTCTATAAGAACCAGCCATATGTCTAGAAGCCCCAGAGTCAATTAACCATGGTATATAAGCAACTTCATAATTCACAGTGCAAGAATTTTTACCACCAAAGTTGGCAGATGCAGCAGAAGTGGATGCAGTAGAAGCCTCGATAGATTGCTTATCCTCCAAACACATTCCCTTAAATTTGCTCCACCTCTCCCAGTCATCGACTGACATCTCTACTTTCATAGTTTGTGGGGCTTCTTCAATAACTGATGAGATATTTGCCCTGCCTGTAGGTCGCACACCACGCCCCCGGTTACCTCCATGTCCATCAAATACACGTCCACGACCCCTGCCACGCCACTCTTGTCCTCTACCCCGGCCTGCTCCAACTAATTCAGGACAAGAGACTCGCAAGTGTCCTGGCTGGCCACATTCAAAACATTTCTTCTCATATATACTTGCTCCTGATCTTTGAAAATTTGCCCCTTCTGTAGCAAGGAAGGCTGAGCGCCTCTGTGCGATGCCTTGTGTAGACGATCCTGTAGCCTCCAGCTTCAACCGAGTTTCCTCACTAATAATTGCAGATATTGCTTGCTCCAGGTTAGGTAGTTTCCCACTACCATACAATGCAGCCCTTCTGTTTTCAAACTTAGAATTAAGTCCATTTAGAAAATCCCTAACACGCCTCCTCTCGGTCCATTTATTGTATTTTTCAATGCACTTGCCACACTCCATCTCAATTGGATCATAATAATCCAAATCGCTCCAAAGTCGTTTCAGCTCAGAAACATAGTCAACCACTGTCTTCTCGCCTTGACTCAGGTCCTGCAACTCCTTCTGAATCTTGCAAGCAAGCATTTCATTTCCTACTCCTGAGAATGTCCCTTTCAATAATCTCCAGATTTCAGAAGCTTCTTTAATCCTTTCAATTTGCTTAGCGATCTGAGGTGATACTGAGCTCAATAACCAGGCCCTCACAAGTGCATTTGTCGCCTTCCACTTCTGGCCTTCTTTGGAACTCTCATCTGCAGGCTTCTCCACCATGCCTAAAATATAACCTTCAAGCTTCCTAGAGACCAAAATGGTCTCTGTATGCTCTGCCCAACTCACATAACTCTCAGGCCCTTCTAATTTTACATGGGGCATTTGCAAAGGATGCACCTCTTCTTTTATCTCCACTTCTGATCTTGAGTTCCCTGCTTGCTTGTTAATTGCATCAAACAACACCCGATACTTCTCATCCATCGCCTGCAAAACAGCAGCAAGCTCCCCCGCTGTGACTCCTGCTGGGGCATTTTCATTGCTTGCCATACCTTTAGTTCCTCCACACCCAGCACACACACCTCAGACTGAGTACCCAAATGCCTGACCTGTTCAGCTCCAGCAACGAAGGGAATGCTCAAATCGAGTCACCGCAGTGGCTGAACCTCGTTGCCTGTTGACGTCCGACGCGCCCTTGCTGACCAGCGCTGCGCCTCAACTGCCGCCAGTCACACTCCTCCACCACAGCCGACCAACCCAGCCCTGATTCAGCTCTCCACCACCGCAAATTAGGCCCCCAAGCCACCCTGCTCTGATACCATGTTGTGGAACACACACCTAATCAGAGAGGAGTCGAAGGTGAGAGAAGGGGAAGACACTGGAATTTCTGGTCGGGGCAACCTCATCCATTCATCCTCAGTACAGATATTTACAGAGTTTCACTTTTACACATAAGACCTCTAGCTTTCCTATTATACAACAAGAGTACCAACAATTACTTCATGTATGCCAGCATTAATTTGCTTGGAAAAGCATGCAAACATGCAAAACCATTCTCTCTAGATCAATATCTGGTGTCAATGATTGTGAAGTCATGTCCTTTTTTACCTTCAGACACTAGTTCTTTGAACTGAAATTTTATTTAGTTGTAGAGAATACTGGTTTATGGTAGCTAGTATACCTGGATATATGGTCTATTATCTGTTGTGACATGCTGACAACTAATCATTTTTTGAACAAAAGTCAAGCAATGACTATAGTTTTTCTGTGGAAGGAGTTTAGTGTTGTGTCCCATTGGCTAGTGAGAAATAGCACCTAGTAGCCCTTTCAAGTATGAACGCTGGAAATGCAAGATATGGAATCAAACAGGTGAAGTAGAAGCAAACTTTTGATAATTACATATGATGACCGGATAAATGAAGTTTCCATTTCATCATTCCACACTCCATAGTACCGCACTTCGATTTTGTTTTGTCTATATGGTTAGATTGACACGGTGTGAGCAACTTACACAAACTAATAAGTAGTAGTGTCATCAAGGAAGTCCTTTCAGTAACTTATAGTAAAATCCATTTTTGCCAAATCACTAGAACGTTAATTTGAATTCAAGTAGATAAATTTCTGTCAAAAAATTGGAAAGTCATTTTCAACCTATGTCTGTCATGCGCCAAAAAGACGTGTAAAATTACGTATGTTTACACTTTATACTTAGGTTCTCTAACTTCGTAACGACGATTTTGATGCTTTACAGACATGCCTTATTAAGTCCACGAATGTCTCATGTATTATAGACCATGTCTTTTTGACCAAAATTAGGCAAACCTTGCACATGCTGCAAGTAAACTTTGTCTATGCTGTTAGTGAACACACAAACAAATATCTAGCCACTAGGGTTGGCACTCGGTACAAATATCACACATAGACCAGATAAACTAACATAGCAACAAGTACAATCTAAAACTGTAAATGTTTCTGTAAGGCAGTAACCTGGTAGTGGGAAAAAAACATTTCAATACAAGACTCACATAGAGATGCCTGAAAACAAGGCATCTCTCATCTAGGAGTGGTGAGAGACATTATTGTTCTTAATTCAGAGCTCTCATCATCTTTCACCATTCCCCATGAATGCTACAAATTTACACCACAAAATCCACAATCATGCATGTACATGAGAACAAACACCAATAGCTAGTTCGCTACTGCATCCCAAGGTCGACGGGCTCCTCTGCGAGGCAGTACTGCTGCATCCCTTGGGAGCTGGATGCGACAGTAGTGTTAGGGCAGACCAAGGGGCTCACTTCATTCCACCTCATGCTCTGGTCCCCCATGCCGAAGAAGCATTCCAGCCCGTCCAGCTTGACCTGGTTGAATTGGAAGCTCTCGTCCAGCTCCAGTGCAGGCAGCACGCCGGAACAGTGGATGCCACCTTCGTTTAGCGGGGCCGTGTGCACCGATGGCGCCACGAAGTTTGGAGCTTCCCCATACATTGGTGGAGGAAGGCACGGCGGGGCTTGCAGGGCAGCGAAAGAGCTTCCTCCTAGCTTGAACAGAAGCTTCCGGATGGACTCATCCACGCCTTCTCCGATACGATTGCCTTCCACCATTGAACCTGGCATCGGACGGGACGGCATGGCCATTGCATGCTGGTGCCAATTGTAAGCACCAGCAGCAAAGCCATTGTTCCCGGCTGCGCCCTCGCTGGCTTCTTCCTTATGCCCGCTGTTCGTTGCCTGGCGTGCGAACTGGTGCTGCCTCTGGTCCTTGCGCGACTGTTTGCCGAAGAGCTTCTTCTTGAGCCTTGTGTTCCAGTAGTTCTTGATGTCATTGTCCGTCCTCCCCGGCAGCTGTGCAGCTATTATCGACCACCTACGCCCAACCCAAGGCATGCATGATATGTTTAGAACTTAGATCATAGATAGCATGTAATAGATTGTACTACACCCATGTGCCTGCCTACCAGTTTGCAGCTAATCCTACAGCTGAGTTGATCATACAATTGACAAGACAGGTGAGACCAACTGTACCAGTACCTGCTGCCTATGCTGATGTAGAGGCTGAGGATGATCCTGTCCTCCTCGTCTGAGAATCCACCGTGCCTTATGTTCGGCCGGAGGTAATTGAGCCACCGGAGGCGGCAGCTCTTTCCACACCTCCTCAGACCTGTGGATGCCCCAGAGACACAAGAACGCACACCTAATTAGCTTCTATCTATCATCAATTTATCACTACCGCTTACTGGCAGCATCACTACATCGTACTCAGCAATTCTGATGAGCACATACCAATCTTCTGTGGCAGCGCGATCCAGTTGCCGCCGGTGCCGTTCTGCTCGATGTAGGACTTGAGTGTGGCGTCCTCCTCCGGTGACCATGGGCCCTTCTTCACGCTCGCCTTGTCGCAGCACGGAGCTCTCCCCATGGCGGTATCCTTCCTCCTCTTCTAGCTTTGGGGCTCTCGTGTGAGAGGGGACGGGAGGATGCTTTGGTTAGGGCCTAAACTTGGTTAGGCATGATGATGGTGTGGGCGGTGGGTTTATGTGCTCAAAAGGCAGGCAGGGGAGACGAGGTGTATTATTGACATGGGAAAAGGTGGCTGCGTGTGGTGGTAATAAAATACGGTTTAATTTGTGGTGGTCTGATCTGGGTTGCTTTCTTTCTAATTGTTGTTTCCCTTGGATTAGAATCTCCATCATGCGTCCATCAGCACTGGTTGCCGGCCTATCCATGAACTTGGTCTTGGTGCACCGTAGGGACCTTAGTGAGATCTTCTTATCTAGTATGGTTCCATTGGTTCATGCGTTGTTTCTCATTTGGCTATACTTCACTTGCATATTCTGTTGTTTGATCTTCGTGCTATTTTTTTGTTTGGAAAATACTCCCGCCGTTCCTCGTGACCTGTCCAAAAGTATACATGAAGTTATACACATGGTCTGGGTGCAAATTTTACTGTTATTTTTATGTCAACATGTTGGTTTAAAAGTTAAATAATTGAAAAATTGTGAAATAGTTTTTCATGAAAAATGTAGAGGTATTATCTTCAGTTGACCAATCCCATTTGTTTTAAGAAGTCAGGTGTTATGGAATGGAGTTAGTTTTTTTCTTTAGTAGAAGAGAAGTAGTAACAAGTTTTTTCACACACACACGCACTGAATTGATATTCCAAGAAATGGCACGCTAATTGTACATCAGAAGTCTCTAAATGTGGACGCAATAGATACTGGTAAATATTTTCCTCTTCTGGATGGTGGGTGGAACCCATCCTTTTTTTGGTTTGACATAACATTTGGTAAAAGCATAATAAGTTGGCATTAGCATACACGAGCAACAACCACAACATCTTGCTGATATATCTATACAATATCGGATGCTGTTTTATCTCGTAGTTCCGTCTATGACTGTGGGATGTCCTAATATAGTATTACATCGTGCCATAATTTATTAGCATGATCTGATCTTTAGATTGCATCTTCTCTGATTCTTGCTGGCAGCTGTCCTGTTCATACTGTCCCCTTGTAAAAACTTTAAGCTATACTCTTGGAGCCATTTGATGTGTGCGTGCCTTTCAGGGATACCCAGGGGCAACCCTGTAAGTACCCTGTCATATCACTGCAAAAAATATCACCCTCATTTTTAATGTGTCTCCATTATGCTCACTTTGCGGAGAACTTTAAAGTCAAATAATTTGCTTGATTTCAAGTAGTTTGAAATACACCATTGTCGTTTGTCACTTATTGACCCCTTCCCCCCTGGATCTCTTCAGTCACTATCAATGGTAGGGTACTATGGTGTCAGTGGTATGCATGCTGATGTAGGCTGGCTTGCATCACGGTAGATTTCATTTGGTCGTATTTTTTTTCTCTCCATTCTACTTAACAAATCCGTGATGATATTTATGTTTCGCATTTTGAGCTCTGCTCATGTAATGTCATTTTTTGTAAAAATGGTATTGGGATTGATAAATAACTTAATCATGTAATGTCATTTTTTGTAAAAATGGTATTGGGATTGATAAATAACTTAATTGCTTACTGTATTGATTTGAAAATAGTACTTAATCTTGCCTTTTACTGCACATCGGTCATAGACAGGATAGTTTTTGATGTTTGAAGTAGTATATGCACATCTATTCTCCATTTGAAGTTTTCAGCCTTTTAAATGGTTATTGGATAGAAAGGTGTGGGCTGTCCGCTGAAATTGTAGCAGGACAAACTGAGCTTCTGTCCACTTTAGGGTTGAAAATTCTACCATATCTTTTGGCTTTTTTCTTAAAGACTCAGTTTCTGATTCCTAATTTCCAACGGGTGTCATGGTGTCATTAATGTGAAGGCTGAAGAGGTCTGACTGAAGCAAATCTGGACACGAGAAAACGACGTTGCAGAAATTGCAGGAAAACTATGATTATATTAGCCGTCAGTCGAATTCTGAAGGATCTCTGTGAAAGTAGCTTGGAATGGGAACTCTGAAAGTAACTTCAAATGGTGGGCGTGATTAGACAAAGTTTGTCAGTTAGCTGGCTGCCCCCTATTTCACACGAGAAACTGCTCATCTTTTGCCTTTCCTAAAAGAGATGAAGGGACGACAAATCATGGTGCCGCGGGATGACTGCCAACTAACCTTTTTTTTCGTAAGAAGACTGCGTCGCTGCGAAGAAACTGGGCTGAGGTACATTTTTCTTTGAGGTATAGATGTGGCGCTTATGGTCAAGATTAGAGGGCGGGCCTTCAGCGAGTCTGGCTTCGGACTCGCTGAAGGGGCGAGCGAGCTGGGCCGGCCCACGAGCACGGGAGACCATAGCCTCTTTTTCCAGTTTTTTTTTATGTGTTATGTTTTATTTTTGTACTTTTGTTTATACTTTAAAATATTCTATATATGTATTGAAAAACACTTTTATAAAAAATCGAGTTGGTGATGATGGTGTGCCTATCATCCTGTAATATAGACCATCTGATCTATATCTGACGGATAGAAAGCAAACTTGATATGTGCATCAATGACGTATGTTTACTTGGGGCGACTCCAAGTGTTCAACAGAAAACAAGCACATCCATTTGTTCTGATGTAAGTATACCAGGGACTTCACATTATAATCTTCCGACTATGTTACGGCTTGGATCTTTCCGCTTTGAGGTTTCGCCGATGGAGCCAAAGAAGGACACGGTGAAGCCAAACTTCAGAACCCCTCCAAAATGCACTAATATTGATAGTATTTCATGTCCGGTGAAGTAGTTTCAAGCGTGCAAGCAAATAAGTCGTTTCTTTGTTTTAAATTAGTCATGTGTGATCAGCGTGGCCGAATGATTAATTAAGTTTCTAATTAAGGAATACTAGAATACAAGGGTCACATACAAGTTGTGCTAGTTAGCTTGTTTTTTTTCTCTCTCTCCAAGATGTAAAAGGAGAGGATCGCCGTGTTAGTTTGAGACTTTGAGTTGGTTAGTAGTTTAGGCCCTTACGGCTGGTGTGACTAGGATATAAAAGGTAGCGTCCTGAGTTTTGTATGCAGATTAGTTTTGAGTTGAATAAAAAAAATACCAGAAAACGCCTCACGGCGAGGGGCATCAAAGATGGGTTCTTGCGATTCCTAGGGTTTCGTTGTTGCTGTTCCTTTGTTGATCTCGTATCAATATTTGGTACAAGTCTACTCCTTTGGCTTCTTGCTATATCGTTTTGATCCAAAGGCTTTTCTTCTTCGTCGTCTGTTTGTTTTATTCCGCGACGGTTGTTGCTGCCGTTTATTGCTGTCTCGCAAATACCGTGAAAGATCGGGCCGTGACTTGCACAATTTAGCATCTCGCTAGTCTGTGCTCCATCAAGTGGTATTCAGAGCTAAGGTTGTTCACGGTACGACGTTGATCAAGATGTCAACCTCGGTCAACAAGGATGGCGAGGCTGCTGCTGATTCTGAGGAAGTTGTACGTCCAGTGTATGCGGATGATATCCCTCAAAATATCCGGGATGGTTTTGATCACACATGCAACTACATCAAGCAATGTCATGATGCACTCGGCAAAAGGATAGATGTCCTGATCACTCGGTTCGATGGTTTGGCAGACATCATCAATATGCCGGCGACGAATTTTGCCCAACCACAGACTGCTCCGGCTACTCCATTGCATTATGCACCACCAGTTCGCGACGGACATGCCGGCGTGCATGATCGCCGTTTGGCAGCACAACCTCATGCTGGAGATGATGGTTTCGATGATGGCGTTGACCAGGCGGGGTACGCGCCACGACCACGACATTATGAGCCTCGTCCTGAAACTTCCGTTCGTGGTGGAGTGCATGACCGAGTTGGTCAAGCTATGCGTGTGCCTTTAGATGATGGAATTGGGTGCATAAAAATTTCAATCCCTTCGTTCTCCGGCAAGTGCGAACCAGAAGGCTATTTGGAATGGGAAATGCGTGTTGATCAAATATTTGATGCCCATCATTATAGCGAGGAGAAGAAAGTTCAACTTGCTGGAACGGTTACGCGCTAATTTGGTGGAATCAAATTTGTCGTTCAAGACATCGCCCGACGACTTGGCGAGGTATGAAAGAATTCATGAGGCGTCGTTTTGTTCCTGGGCACTATAAAAGAGATATGTACAACAAATTGCAACGACTCTCTCAAGGTAATATGAGTGTTGATGAATATTACAAGGAGATGGAATTGCTTATGATACGTACAGGGACAACAGAGGATCCAGAGGCGACCATGGCACGTTTCTTTAACGGGCTGAATATCGAGGTGCAGGATCGTGTTGAGATGGTGGTCTACTACAACATACAAGATCTTGTGCACCAAGCTGTGCGTGCGGAACAGCAGATTAAGCGACGCCAAGTCAACACAGTTCCCAATACCACTTTGAACACATGGCGACGCTCACAGCATAAGAATGAGGATGTCGGTCCTAGCTCCAGGGCGACATCATCAAATCGCTCTCATGGTTCCGGTGCAAAAGGATGCTTCAAAATCAGGACTGTCGATGGTTGATTCTAGTGCACAGTCAACCGGACGCATTAGTGACATAGAGTGTTTCAAGTGTGGAGGAAGGGGACATATGAAGCGTGAATGTCCTAATGAGAAAAGAGTGTTGCTCACGAGAGATGGCTATGCATTCGCTAGTGATGAAGAGGCAGTTTCTGACACTTCTAGTGAAAAATCTAAGGATGCTGAAAATGTGGTTGCGAATTTTGAAGCTGCTGAATCATATCCTTCACTAATGGTGCAACGAGTGCAAGAGGATCGCGTTGAGAATAAGGGACGTTGGAATATTTTTCAGACTCGGTGCAAAGTCAATAACACCAATTGTAAGTTGATTATAGATGGAGGAAGGTACACCAACGCGGTCAGCAAGGGATTGGTGGAAGCTTTGGGGTGACCTGCATGGAAGCACCCTCAGCCACACCGTGTTGAGTGGATGTATCATACAGGGAAGTTGAAGGTTACTCATAAGGTCCGTGTGAATTTTTCTGTTGGAGATTATACTGATATGGTGATTTGTGATGTTTTGCCAATGGATACATGCTATATATTGTTAGGAAGACCATGGCAATATGATCATGGAGCCACACATGATGGGGGGTCTAACACTTATTCATTTTGGGATAATGGAAAACAGAATGTGTTGAGACCAATGTTTGCCAATGCCATCAATGTAGATGCTAATGTTTCTCTACAACAGAAGATCTCAAAGGTTGCTTTAAAGCTGAGGACGTCTTCGATTCAAGAGGGAGAGGATGATGTGTGCATCAATGCCGTATGTTTACTTGGGGCGACTCCAAGTGTTCAACAGAAAACAAGCACATCCATTTGTTCTGATGCAAGTACACCAGAGGCTTCACATTATAATCTTCCGACTATGTTACGGCTTGGATCTTTCCGCTTTGAGGTTTCGCCAATGAAGCCAAAGAAGGACACGGTGAAGCCAAACTTCAGAACCCCTCCAAAGTACACTAATATTGGTAGTATTTCATGTCCGGTGAAGTAGTTTCAAGCGTGCAAGTAAATAAGTCGTTTCTTTGTTTTAAATTAGTCATGTGTTATCAGCGTGGCCAAATGATTAATTAGGTTCCTAATTAAGAAATACTAGAATACAAGGGTCACGTACAAGTTGTGCTAGTTAGCTTGTTTTTTTTCTCTCTCTCCGAGATGTAAAAGGAGAGGATCGCCGTGTTAGTTTGAGACTTTGAGTTGGTTAGTAGTTTAGGCCCTTACGGCTGGTATGACTAGGATATAAAAGGTAGTGTCCTGAGTTTTGTATGCAGATTAGTTTTGAGTTGAATAGAAAATACCAGAAAATGCCTCATGGCGAGGGGCACCAAAGATGCGTTCTTGCGATTCCTAGAGTTTCGTTGTTGCTGTTCCTTTGTTGATCTCGTATCAATATTTGGTACAAGCCTACTCCTTTGGCTTCTTGCTATATCGTTTTGATCCAAAGGCTTTTCTTCTTCGTCGTCTGTTTGTTTTATTCTGCGACGGTTGCTGCTGCCGTTTATTGCTGTCTCGCAAATACCGTGAAAGATCGGGCCGTGACTTGCACAATTTAGCATCTCGCTAGTCTGTGCTCCATCAAAACTATGGCAAATTTTGCAAAAACATACCCACATCCCTTTCCACATTTGTAGATAAGGCCTTCCCTCGTTCATCTTTGTCTCTTAAAAAATAAACAACTCGTATAAATGGATCTTGATGTTCCGTGCAACGCATGGGCCTCTTGCTAGTTTGAAAAGACATGGAACGAGTATTTGTGAAATGTTGAACAAGTATTTCAAAAAATGTTGTTGATGTATATAAAAATGTTAAACAAGTATTTAAAAAATGTTGATCATGTATATTAAAATATTGAACAAGTATTTGAAAAAAATGTTGATCATGTATATAAGAATGTAGAGTGAAAAACAAAAAGAAACAAAGAAAAACCAAAAAACTGAAAACCCAAAAAGAAACAAAATAAACCAAAGGAAAAGGAAAATGAAAAAAAAGAAACAAATGAAAAAACCCGGAGAAGAGAAAAAAACAAAAGAAAACAACAAAATTTTAAAAAAGGAGAATAACCTGCTTGACTCGTTTCAAGTAGGACGCGCCCCCTTTACCTAACGCGAACAGTAGCGCGGCGTGGTGGCTACGTGTGTTTGATTCTTCTCTCCTTCTCCCTCCCCTTTTATTCTTTAACTAGGCGCGAAGTGGGCCGGCCTAAATGTTGTGCCGCATTCAGTGAGAGATCCCTTCCGTCGCTGAATGCGATAAATAGACGCCACGGAGATTAGATGCCAAAAGTTTGGGCTGGTATTGCCCATTGTTTTTTTTGTTGCAAAATGCCCACTATGCTAATATAGGCCATGAGTTGGCCACGAGATTGCCTTACTGGGCCAGCCCATGGAGGTCCTCGCTCCGCTGCTGCCGCGCCGAACCGCCTCAATGATATATATCGCTCATAGCAATACTTATAATAGTGCTTTCCCACTAAAGAGCTCCTGGCAGGATGGCCCATTAGGGGAGTAGGAGGAAATCCTCGGGTAGAGAGAGAGAGAGCAGGTAATTGAGAGGTACGCTAAACCAAGGCCTGATAAGGAGAATAGGCGATGGGAACAGCACTTCGATCTGGCAACATAACTGGCTACCACGTCCACATAACATGCGGCCAATCATGAGCAGAATAGCCAATCCACCACAACTTGTTCGGGATTTGATCCTTCCCGGGGCAGAATGGGATAGAGAAGCAATTGCAGAAATTTTTATCCCAACGGATGCTTTAGCAATTCAAGCTATCCCGCTATGCACTCGCCAGATCGAGGATTTTTGGTCTTGGGTATATGAGAAAAATGGTATGTTTACGGTCAGGTCTGCATACCGGATGCTAGTGACGACCAAGCTAAGGCGTGAAGCATGGTTAGAGGAACGATCCGACTCATCAAATGATGCGGGTGAGCACAAAGCTTGGGCGAAATTGTGGAAGATAGATGTGCCTTCCAAATTAAAAATATTCCTATGGCGTCTGGCGCTAC